>NC_088423.1:2044605-2144605 GCF_034236695.1 Oncorhynchus nerka
ATACAAAAATACATTTTTCCAAAAGTTTACTATGACTTGGTAACAGGATGATTGGTTGGCTATTTGAGCAGTAAAGGGTGCTTTACTATTCTTGTAGGAGTGACAATATTGTCCGCTATTATCCTTAGTAATTTTCCATCCAAATTGTGATACCCAGGTGGCTTGTCATTGTTGAGAGACAACAATACTTTTTCACCTCTTCCACACTCAATTTATGGAATTCAAAATTACAATGCTTGTCTTTCATAATCTGGATAATTTTACTTATTTTTTTTTATTTTACCTTTATTTAACTAGGCAAACCTAATTCGCAAACCTAACGCTCTAACCACTAGGCTACCCTGCCGCCCAAGCTTGCATGTGTAGGTTTGTTGTTTGTTGCTGGTATGTCATGCCTAAGTTTGCTAATCTTGCCAATGAAACAATTATTAAAGTAGTTGGCAATATTGGTGGGTTTTGTGATGAATGAGCCATCTGATTCAATGAATGATGGAGCAGAGTTTGCCTTTTACTATCATTATTTATAGAATTGATTTGTTTCATAGTATAGTTTCTTCTTATTTTTGTTCTGTTTAGTCACATGATTATTTTTGAATTTGCAGTAGGTTTGCCAATGGGCATACTTATTTGCCATTCCCTTTTCCCACCTCCCTCTCAACCATAACGTTTTTCAATTCCACAACATTCCATTGGGGATTTAACTGAGGTAAGCAATTACATAAAGTGCAGCTTTGGGTTGCTTCTCATTACACACCATAGACCATGACATATCTTTTACATCATCAACATAGGAAGCTCTACAAAACCTCTTGTAGAACCTCTTATACACAATATTAGGTCCAGTCTTTGGAAGATATGGCTACCATATTTTGATCACTACATACAAAGCATTTCAATACTGCTTCACGGCAGACTTCTGCAGCATTAGTAACGATATGATCAATACATGTCGATTTCATTCCTGTGCTGTTTGTAAATACCTTGGTAGGTTGACTGAACCAAGTTGCAGGCACTGGCTACAATTTGAAACTTTTTCTTGAGTGGGCAGCTTGATGAAAACCATTCAATATTTAGGTCACCCAGAAAATATACCTCTCTGCTTGATAATGTATCAAATACATTATCAAGCATTTCACACATGTTATCCAGATACTGACTGTTAGAACTTGGTGGTCTATAGCAGATTCCCACAAGAATGGGCTTTAGGTGAGGCCATATAACTTATATTATACAGTATTTAACATGAGATCGCCTCTAAGCTTAACAGGAATGTGGCTCTGAATATAGACCACAACACCACCCCTGTTGGCATTTATGTCTTTTCTGTAGATGTTTTAACCTGTTATGGCTGCAATCCCGATACCGGGATCGATATGACAACTACCAGTGAAAATAGAGGGCGCCAAAATTCAAACCACAGAAATCTCATAATTACAATTCCTAAAACATACATGTGTCTTATATCATTTTAAATCTATTTTCGTTGTTAATCCCACCAAAGTGTCCGATTTCAAATAGGCTTTTCAGCGAAAGCACTACAAACTATTATGTTAGGTCTCCACCAAACCTCAATAAGCACAGCCATTTTCCAGCAAAATAGAGCCTTCACAAAAACCATAAATAAAGATAAAATTAATCACTAACCTTGAATTATCTTCATCAGATGACACTCATAGGACTTCAGTTTTGGAAACTTTAGAGTGTTTTCTATCAAAATATACTAATTATATGCATATCCTATCTTCTGGGCCTGAGTAGCAGGCAGTTTAATTTGGGCACGCTTTTCATCCAAAATTCCAAATGCTGCCCCCTACGCTAGTGAAGTTAGACAACATATGTCAATGTGGGATATTTTAGCACTTATCTGGGATGTTTGATTGTTGTGATTGTTTTACTAAGCGGCTTATCATAAGTAGACATGGCAGTGATATTTATGTTTGAGCTGATAGTGCAGGGTGAACTGCACACAGTGGACTTCCTACTAGGGCACACCGCCTCGGTTCTAACTGTATAACTCTGGTTCATAGACACATGATTACTGCATACAGTAGTTATTAGCTCGACAGAGGCATTCAGGGGATTTTGAGGGACATAAATTAGGATGCTTACATTATGACTTCCCAAAATCCTGGGACAATGTACATTTGATGCAGCTCTACGACAACTCAGCGACATAATGGTAGGGATTATCTGAGCTGGGATGGGGTCATTGATAAGTCAATGTCTCAAAGCAGCCTTGAAATGTGTGGACAGAATCCAGGAGCCAAGACGTGAAATTATTGGCCACTTTTTGAAATCTTTTAGAGCTAGAATCAGTTCTATAAAATCAATTTTCAGCAGTTCCGAGCTAACCCTCCTGATCTCGTTTGACCCCACATGGACTATGACAGCGTCAACCCTCGGTAGCTGCCATAGAATGGTAGAAAGCAGCCTTGTAATGTCCTGTACTTATGCTCAAGGATAGCACAGAGTTTCTGCCCCGGGAACCGAGATGTTTCTCACCATGGAGCTGCCGATGACGACAGCTGGTGCAAAGGTTGAGGAGGTGCGGCCGCTCTGGTACCTACACGGTCCAATGAGGGGGGAAGACCTCGAACCGAGTTAGAAGCCACCAGAGAGGGAGACAGAACTGAGGTCTGATTGTTAGGTCTAAGTCAAAGGCAGGAAATGGTGTGTGTGTGTTTGGGGGTGGGTGAGGGGAGGTCAGCTGTCACTCACTTATACTGATTGAGGATGGAGGCTCAGGGGCTTGAGAGAGAGTCTTAAAGCTTAAAGAGAGGAACAGCCAGTGAAGGGCCAATATCCAGTCAGGCTGACGAACGGCCCCTTGTAGTGTTCTGAGATGTGTAGAATAGTACTTTTAAAGAGGGATCAATGGCCGGACATATTGCTCCGGAGAGGTACCTTCTTTATTGGGTCTGTCTGTCTGTCTGTCTGTCTGTCTGTCTGTCTGTCTGTCTGTCTGTGTATCACTGCATGGGCATCTGTGTAGTGGATGTATGTCATGTGTATATAAACCTGTAGTGTTTTGTATGTATTACATTCACAGTCTTTGAAATCTGTGGTCCGTTTGTGGTGGGTTTAGTGTTGGATGGTAATTTGAATAGCTTGTTATTTTCGTCCAGATCTCTTCCTAAATTGCTTGGCTAATGGTTGACCTACCATTGTCCCCTTCCTGCCTGATGCTCTTTCCAATACTGACCCATGAAAGAGTGGAGCACAATACTTTATTTTGAGGTTCTTCCTGGTGGTCCACAGGCATCTTTAGTTTTTTTTGTTTTACTGTTTTGTTCCATGGAACTTCACCAGCTAAACTCTTGTCTCTTGGAATGTTTCATGGCTAAAAGAGAACCAAAAACTGGCAGCTTTCCAATGAGTTTATTAGCTTGAAAATGTGTAGCAGCAAAATGAATTGGACTGAATTTATTATGGAGCTTTGGTGAATCAGACACAGAATAGAACTCTCTCTCTCTCTCTCTCTCTCTCTCTCTGAATACTCTGAAAACTCACCTCCATTATACAATTACTGCCTCTCCATTCACAAACACAACAGAGCCAGCTACAGTGCCTTGCAAAATTATTCATCCCCCTTGGCTCTTTCCCTATTTTGCTGCATTAAACCTGTGATTTAAATAGATTATTATTTTGATTTCATGTAATGGACATACACAAAATAGTCCAAATTGGTGAAGTGAAATGAAAAAAATTACTTGTTTAAAAAAATTATTAAACAACTGAAAAATGATGAGTGCATATGTATTCACCCCTTTGCTATGGAGCCCCTAAATAAGATCTGGTGCAACCAATTACTTTCAGAAGTCACATACTTAGTTAAATAAAGTCCACCTGTGTGCAATTTAAGTGTCACATGATCTCAGTATATATACAGTACTCCTTTTCTGAAAGGCCCCAGAGTCTGCAACACCACTAAGCAAGGGGCACCACCAAGCAAGCGGCACCATGAAGACCAAGAAGCTCTCCAAACAGGTCAGGGACAAAGTTGTGGAGAAGTACTGATCAGGGTTGGGTTATACAAAAATATTCAAAACTTGGAATATCCCATGGAGCACCATTAAATTCATTATATATATTTTTTTAAGAATATGGTACCACAACAAACCTGCCAAGAGAGGGCCGCCCACCAAAACTCATGGACCAGGCAAGGAGGGCATTAATCAGAGAGGCAACAAAGAGACCAAAGATAACCCTGAAGGTGCTGCAAAGCTCCACAGCGGAGATTGGAGTATCTGTCCATAGGACCACTTGAAGCCGAACACGCCACAGAGCTAGGCTTTATGGAAAAATAAGTAAACACGTTTCGTGTTTGCCAAAAGGCATGCATGTGACTCTCCAAACATATGGAAGAAGGTACTCTGCTCAGATTAGACTAAAATGTTGCTTTTTGGCCATCAAGGAAAGCGCTATGTTTGGCGCAAATCTAACACCTATCATCACCCCGGGAACACCATCCTCACAGTGAAGCACGTGATGGCAGCATCATGCTGTGGGGATGTTTTTCATCAGCAGGGACTGGGAAACTGGTCAGAATTGAAGGAATGATGGATGTAGCTAAATACAGGTACATTCTTGAGGGAAACCTGTTTCAGTCTTCCAGATTTTAGACTGGGACGGAGATTCACCTTTCAGCAAGACAATGACCCTAATTATACTGCTAAAGCAACACTTGAATGGTTTAAGGGG
Organism: Oncorhynchus nerka; assembly: GCF_034236695.1. NCBI lineage: Eukaryota > Metazoa > Chordata > Actinopteri > Salmoniformes > Salmonidae > Oncorhynchus > Oncorhynchus nerka. The sequence continues at coordinate 2,049,307 of NC_088423.1, forward strand.
AAACATTTCAATGTGTTGGAATGGCCTAGTCAAAGCCCAGACCTCAATCCAATTGAGAATCTGTGGTATGACTTAAAGATTGCTCTACACCAGAGGAACCCAACCAACTTGAAGAAGCTGGAGAAGTTTTACCTTGAAAAATGGGCAACAATTCCAGTGGCTAGATTTTCTAAGCTTACCCCAAGAGACTTGCAGCTGTAATTGCTGTGAAAAGTGGTTCTACAAAGTATTGACTTTGTGGTGGTGAATAGTTATGCACGCTCAAGTTTTTAGTTTTTCTGTTTTATTTCTTGTTTGTTTCACAATAAAACATGTGCATCTTCAACGTGTTAGGCATTTTGTGTAAATCAAATGATACAAATCCCCCTAAAATCTATTTTAATTCCATTTGTAAGGCAACAAAATAGGAAAAATGACGAGGGGGGTGAATACTTTCGCAAGTCACTGTTATGTAAACAATCCAGGCTTTTTTTTGCCAATGGAATGATGGGTTTTGGGGGTTTTCATTTGAACAGCAATGGTGCATATTTGTATTGTATTATGATGTAACAGTAGAAGGGTTTCATCTTCAAAGTGTGAAGCATAAACCAAACCAGAAGTTCTGGTGACAGTCGCTACCTTCTGATTGGTTTAGGCATGTGTGACTTTGAGGAATTTCCAGCAAAATCCTAAACAAGGCAAATATACAGTGAACTTGAAGTTGGTCCACCACCAGGTCCACACTACCTGGTCCACACTACCTGGTCCACACTACTTGGTAAACTACCTGGTCCACACTGCCTGGTGCACACTACCTGGTCCACTACCTGGTCCACACAACCTGGTCCATGGTACCTGGTCCACACTACCTGGTACACATTACCTGGTCCACACTACCTGGTCAACACTACCTGGTACACTACCTGGTCCACACTACCTGGTCCACACTATCTGGTCCACACTACCTGGTACACTACCTTGTCCACACAACCTGGTCCATGGTACCTGGTCCACACTACCTGGTCCACACTACCTGGTCCACACTACCTGGTACACTACCTGGTCCACGCTACCTGGTCCACACTAAATGAGAGACAGGTAAGAACTTGAGACAAGGCTTCCTTTTGCTTTCTGGGGCACCGTGAATAGCAGGTCACAAGGTTTTTATGCAAACCCCCTATGTGGTAGGCTACAGTCAGGATCAGTAACGCAGTAAATTGGAGGACCAATATATAGGCACACTGGTAAATACTGTACAGAGTCAGCCCTTAACAGAACAGTCTTTCTTTGTAGATGGCCATATCATCCCATTTTATCACCGCAAGTCAAGTCCAAACTGAATGCCGAGTGTTATAGCCTAACCTTTTTGGAATCTTCCTTTATATTCTGTACAGCTACATCAAATCAAATGTTATTGGTCACATACACATATTTATCAGATGTTATTGCGGGTGTAGCGAAATGCTTGTGTTCCTAGCTCCAACATTGCAGTAATATCGAACAATTCACAACAATACACACAAATCGAAAAGCAAAATAATGGAATTAATAAATATATACTAAATATTAGGACGAGCAATGTCAGAGTATGAATATATATACTGTATGACATGAGTAAAACAGTATATAAACATTATTAAAGTGACCAGTGATTCCATGTACATAGGGCAGCAACCTCTAAGGTGGATAGCTAAGCAGCAGAGCTACAGGAAATGTAGGAGTTGTTCCTCTTCCTTCACTTCTGATGTAAAACTCAATGCCTCTATCTCTCTCTCTCTCTGTGTGTGTCATCTTACAGGAAAAGAAGACTACGTGGCGACCTTCAAGGGATCCGAGTTCTTCTGCTACGACTTGTCCTTGAACCCGATCCAGAGCAGCAGCGACGAGATCACCCTGTCCTTCAAGACGTTACAGAGGAACGGTCTGATGCTTCACACGGGGAAGTCTGCAGACTACGTCAACCTGGCCCTGAAAAACGGAGCTGTATCGCTGGTCATTAATTTGGGATCTGGAGCCTTTGAAGCTCTGGTGGAACCAGTCAATGGGAAATTCAATGACAATGATTGGCATGATGTCAAAGTTACAAGGAACCTACGTCAGGTAACAGTACAGAGGGGGACTGCCATGGAGACTTAGTATTAAACTAGTTTAGATGAGCTACATTTGATTGAATTTGATTTGATCTGTAATAAGACATGAGGAAGGTGGTGCTGCATTTGAGGAGGGACACATATAGACCAATGGTAGGCATCGATAGAGGACAGACAATGGAATATCAGAGGCATCAATAGTGGAAAGACCATGTCACTTTGTTCAGAGAAGCTGATCTCTGAGTCATCCATTTATGTTCCCTCTATAGTTGTGGCCACAATGGACAGCCTCTATTGACTATTAGAGGATCAGCCTTCTCCTTGGTGACCTCTGGGTCTTTGGCTGCTTAACACATGCTATTTGTACTGAAAATACAAAGCATGCGAAGATGGATTTTTACATTAGAATACAGCTTGGAAAGATTGCTACAGTTACAACCCAAAAAAAGTAAACCACTGAATTAAGAAACATATAAGCAACACAGTTTACAAGCGACACAGTTTGCTTTATGCCATATAGGTGGAAGTACATAATATAATGGCTTTTCTTTCACTTGTACAGCATCTTACCAACACACCAGCTCTCTAGATACGTTCCTGCTCACAGCATCCTACCAAAACACTAGCTCTCTAGATGTGCTCCTGCTCACAGCATCCTACCAACACACTAGCTCTCGAGATGTGTTCCTGCTCACAGCATCCTACCAACACACCAGCTCTCTAGATGTGTTCCTGCTCACAGCATCCTACCAAAACACTAGCTCTCGAGATGTGTTCCTGCTCACAGCATCCTACCAACACACCAGCTCTCTAGATGTGTTCCTGCTCACAGCATCTTACCAACACACTAGCTCTCTAGATGTGTTCCTGCTCACAGCATCTTACCAACACACCAGCTCTCTAGATGTGTTCCTGCTCACAGCATCCTACCAACACACTAGCTCTCTAGATGTGTTCCTGCTCACAGCAACACACCAGCTCTCTAGATGTGTTCCTGCTCACAGCATCTTACCAACACACTAGCTCTCTAGATGTGTTCCTGCTCACAGCATCTTACCAACACACCAGCTCTCTAGATGTGTTCCTGCTCACAGCATCCTACCAACACACTAGCTCTCGAGATGTGTTCCTGCTCACAGCATCCTACCAACACACCAGCTCTCTAGATGTGTTCCTGCTCACAGCATCCTACCAAAACACTAGCTCTCGAGATGTGTTCCTGCTCACAGCATCTTACCAACACACCAGCTCTCTAGATGTGTTCCTGCTCACAGCATCTTACCAACACACTAGCTCTATAGATGTGTTCCTGCTCACAGCATCCTACCAACACACTAGCTCTCTAGATGTGTTCCTGCTCACAGCGTCCTACCAACACACCAGCTCTCTAGATGTGTTCCTGCTCACAGCATCCTACAAACACACCAGCTCTCTAGATGTGTTCCTGCTCACAGCATCTTACCAACACACCAGCTCTCTAGATGTGTTCCTGCTCACAGCATCCTACCAACACACTAGCTCTCGAGATGTGTTCCTGCTCACAGCATCCTACCAACACACCAGCTCTCTAGATGTGTTCCTGCTCACAGCATCCTACCAAAACACTAGCTCTCGAGATGTGTTCCTGCTCACAGCATCTTACCAACACACCAGCTCTCTAGATGTGTTCCTGCTCACAGCATCTTACCAACACACTAGCTCTATAGATGTGTTCCTGCTCACAGCATCCTACCAACACACTAGCTCTCTAGATGTGTTCCTGCTCACAGCGTCCTACCAACACACCAGCTCTCTAGATGTGTTCCTGCTCACAGCATCCTACAAACACACCAGCTCTCTAGATGTGTTCCTGCTCACAGCACCTTACCAACACACTAGCTCCCTATATGTGTTCCTGCTCACAGCATCTTACCAACACACCAGCTCTCTAGATGTTTTCCTGCTCACAGCATCCTACCAACACACTAGCTCTCTAGATGTGTTCCTGCTCACAGCATCCTACCAACACACTAGCTCTCTAGATGTGTTCCTGCTAACAGCATCCTACCAACACACTGGCTCTCTAGATGTGTTCCTGCTCACAGCATCCTACCAACACACTAGCTCTCTAGATGTGTTCCTGCTCACAGCACCTTACCAACACACTAGCTCTCTAGATGTGTTCCTGCTCACAGCATCCTACCAACACACCAGCTCTCTAGATGTGTTCCTGCTCACAGCATCCTGCTCTCTAGATGTGTTCCTGCTCACAGCACCTTACCAACACACTAGCTCTCTAGATGTGTTCCTGCTCACAGCATCTTACCAACACACCAGCTCTCTAGATGTGTTCCTGCTCACAGCATCCTACCAACACACTAGCTCTCTAGATGTGTTCCTGCTCACAGCATCCTACCAACACACTAGCTCTCTAGATGTGTTCCTGCTCAACAGCACCTGGCTCTCTAGATGTGTTCCTGCTCACAGCATCCTACCAACACACACCTTAGCTCTCTAGATGTGTTCCTGCTCACAGCATCCTACCAACACACCAGCTCTCTAGATGTGTTCCTGCTCACAGCACCTTACCAACACACCAGCTCTCTAGATGTGTTCCTGCTCACAGCATCCTACCAACACACCAGCTCTCTAGATGTGTTCCTGCTCACAGCAGATGTGTTCCTGCTCACCAACACACACAGCTCTCTAGATGTGTTCCTGCTCACAGCACCTTACCAACACACCAGCTCTCTAGATGTGTTCCTGCTCAAATCCTACCAACACACCAGCTCTCTAGATGTGTTCCTGCTCACAGCATCCTACCAAAACACTAGCTCTCGAGATGTGTTCCTGCTCACAGCATCTTACCAACACACCAGCTCTCTAGATGTGTTCCTGCTCACAGCATCTTACCAACACACTAGCTCTATAGATGTGTTCCTGCTCACAGCATCCTACCAACACACTAGCTCTCTAGATTTGTTCCTGCTCACAGCGTCCTACCAACACACCAGCTCTCTAGATGTGTTCCTGCTCACAGCATCCTACAAACACACCAGCTCTCTAGATGTGTTCCTGCTCACAGCACCTTACCAACACACTAGCTCCCTATATGTGTTCCTGCTCACAGCATCTTACCAACACACCAGCTCTCTAGATGTTTTCCTGCTCACAGCATCCTACCAACACACTAGCTCTCTAGATGTGTTCCTGCTCAAAGCATCCTACCAACACACTAGCTCTCTAGATGTGTTCCTGCTAACAGCATCCTACCAACACTGGCTCTCTAGATGTGTTCCTGCTCACAGCATCCTACCAACACACTAGCTCTCTAGATGTGTTCCTGCTCACAGCACCTTACCAACACACTAGCTCTCTAGATGTGTTCCTGCTCACAGCATCCTACCAACACACCAGCTCTCTAGATGTGTTCCTGCTCACAGCACCTTACCAACACACCAGCTCTCTAGATGTGTTCCTGCTCACAGCATCCTACCAACACACTAGCTCTCTAGATGTGTTCCTGCTCACAGCATCCTACCAACACACTAGCTCTCTAGATGTGTTCCTGCTAACAGCATCCTACCAACACACTAGCTCTCTAGATGTGTTCCTGCTAACAGCATCCTACCAACACACTGGCTCTCTAGATGTGTTCCTGCTCACAGCATCCTACCAACACACTAGCTCTCTAGATGTGTTCCTGCTCACAGCATCCTACCAACCCACTAGCTCTCTAGATGTGTTCCTGCTCACAGCATCCTAACAACACACTAGCTCTCTAGATGTGTTCCTGCTCACAGCATCCTACCAACACACCAGCTCTCTAGATGTGTTCCTGCTCACAGCATCCTACCAACACACTAGCTCTCTAGATGTGTTCCTGCTCACAGCATCCTACCAACACACTAGCTCTCTAGATGTGTTCCTGCTCACAGCATCCTACCAACACACTAGCTCTCTAGATGTGTTCCTGCTCACAGCATCCTACAAACACACCAGCTCTCTAGATGTGTTTCTGCTCACAGCATCCCACCAACATATTAGCTCTCTAGATGTGTTCCTGCTCACAACATCCTACCAACACACTAGCTCTTTAGATATGTTCCTGCTCACAACATCCTACCACAACACTAGCTCTCTAGATGTGTTCCTGCTCACAGCATCCTACCAACACACCAGCTCTCTAGATGTGTTTTTGCTAACAGCATCCTACCAACACACCAGCTCTCTAGATGTGTTTCTGCTCACAATATCCCACCAACATATTAGCTCTCTAGATGTGTTCCTGCTCACAACATCCTACCAACACACTAGCTCTATAGATGTGTTCCTGCTCACAGCATCCTACCAAAACATTACTCTCTAGATGTGTTCCTGCTCACAGCATCCTACCAACACACCAGCTCTCTAGATGTGTTCCTGCTCACAGCATCCTAACAACACACTAGCTCTCTAGATGTGTTCCTGCTCACAGCATCCTACCAACACACAAGCTCTCTAGATGTGTTCCTGCTCACAGCATCCTACCAACACACTAGCTCTCTAGATGTGTTCCTGCTCACAGCATCCTACCAACACACTAGCTCTCTAGATGTGTTCCTGCTCACAGCATCCTACCAACACACTAGCTGTCTAGATGTGTTCCTGCTCACATGGTAGTGGATTGTTTCTTTTGAAACACCACACCGACAAAGAGGTTTAAAACAATTATATAGATAATTTGAGTAATGTTAAATTTGAATTGATTTGTCAAAACATTAGAATGCATAATGAAAGTGCATGCTCAACAGGTGATTCCAATCTCCATTATCCTTCTCATTTTGTGTCAGGGTCTTCTTTGCTTTGTCTCATTGCAGTAAAGATCCTAAAGTCCATCCAATAAGACCAAAATTGAGGTACAGCACTGTAAGATGAGATCCTGACCACCGACAGGGATTGGTCGGAATCGTGGTCCAAAACCTGAAAATCATGAAAATAGTCCAATGAAAATGATTATATAATTAACCCAAAGCATCCAAAGATAAAGAATAACGATCTGAAGGACTTTCTTTAAAGAGGGTCGACTGATGTGCTTTAGGCATTCTCTCTTATTAACCATTTGTTTTCTGTCAGTTATACCATGTCAGAGGGGTGTGGGGTTGTTGATGCCTACCCAGGGCAGTCCAGTCTACATGGACAGTCCCATGTAGACCATAGGGAGTCATCGAGCGATCCAATACGAGCTAGCTCACTTCCACTGTGGGAGCATATTCACTAGTCTTCCTTAGTCAGTTTTTTTTCTTGTAAAAATAACTTATTTTGCCCTTTTTTACTCTATGTTACTAACATGCTTTGAAAAACAACAACTAACATGTCATTCATGGAATGTGTCATACTACTAACCAATATATTTTTTTAACGTTTATTAACAACAACAACAATGTGCTAACTTTTGGTAGTTAACCATCATCTCTTTTTTGAGTAACTATCGTTATTCTGTTGACAGTTTTTCATTTCCTTTCTCCCCCCTCTCCACAAAGCACTCAGGCATTGGACACGCTATGGTAAACAAACTCCATTGTTCGGTAGATATCATTCTAATTGTTTCTTAGTTTGGGTTTGCCGTGTGTTTCTTTTCTATCTTTTCTTACTGTAGACGTCATTAACAAAAAAAGGGGAACTGCGGTTGGTACTCTTTCTGCTTACCTTTTGACCTCCTTTTTATTTTGACACTATTTTCATCCGTTGGTTGGATTTCACCACTTCCTGTTATTTTCACTTCCTGTATCCTGTCCAATCACATTTTTAGGAGCATCGTTTCAAGCCTTTTGCATCAAGCAGTGGTTATCAAAGGAGGACCAATGTCTGTCTCCTGCCTGGCTGGCCGGATGCTCATTGGCTCAGCCAGTGATCTATTTCCCATTCACTCTGCATGGCATGCGCTCTGGATGCTGCTCTGTATGCTGCACATGCTCATACTACCCACTATTCATCCAGGGCAGCTGTCGTTTTCATTGGTGCTTTTTCTTCTGGTCCTTGCTGGTGATTTTTCATCATCCGCTTCTGCATGCATCCGACACGAGCGCAAAGTGTCAGATTAAATCGATTAGCAAACACTATCTTGGGAAAATTTTATTTTGTGTGTTTGCATGCAAAAAGAAAATACTAAAACGCCTTACTTTTGTATTTCAGAAAAAAAAAATCTGGTATGTCATTAACCAAACGCTAAACATGTGGTTGTGGCTTCTACTTGGTATGTCATTAACCAAACGCTAAACATGTGGTTATGGCTTCTACTTGCTTGTTACTTTCTATATGTAACCCACTTGCACGCTATAGTTTTTTTTTTCTGAAAACAAACTGCTGATGAACTTTTACTAATATGTAAACTTAGCAAAACTAACCTAGATAACATTCTACTAACACCATTTTTGTGTCTGCTGAAATGACTTTGAGTTGCAGTAGGGGCTAACTTACTAACACACTTAGTCTTGGGCAACTAAATAACTCCCTAGCTAACTCGCTTTATCATTCCCTTGGAGGGATAGCCATCTACTTCTCAAACTACTAATCCTAAACTGGACAGAATAAACCAAAAACAAGAAAATAAAAAAACAGACATGAAAATGGGTTTCTATAATCTTTACCAAACATCTATAGTAGAACAATTATGTGGCAAAAAAAACACTGGACTGAGAACTCTGATAGGCTATCAGAGTATAGCGTGTCCTTTCCCTGTGCTTTGTTGTCTAGGTAACTATATCCGTGGATGGAATACTGACCACCACAGGGTATACTCAAGAAGACTACACCATGCTAGGCTCCGACGACTTTTTCTATGTTGGCGGGAGTCCTAGCACGGCTGACCTGCCTGGATCACCTGTTAGCAACAACTTTATGGGTTGTCTGAAAGAGGTAAACACCCACACACTGCACATTGCTCTCAGGGTAGAGGGAGTGGGCATCACACCACACACTGCACAGTGCTCTCAGGGTACAGGGAGTGGGCATCACACCACACACTGCACAGTGCTCTCAGGGTAGAGGGAGTGGGCATCACACCACACACTGCACAGTGCTCTCAGGATACAGGGAGTGGAGTGTACAGTACATCACTGTGAACGCGCAAGAATGTACTTTGTGGAATATACTTTCTTCTTAATTTTGTTTGAGCCATCAGTTGTGTTGTGAGAAGGTAGGGGTGGTTTACAGAAGATAGCCCTATTTGTAGTTGTGTCAGATAGGTTCCCTCAACCTCCCAACCTCATAACTAGCTATCAAGAAGCCATTTCAGTCTATCAATCAAGTTAGAGTAACTAACTTGTCTAACTATCTTACCTGGCATGCCTGGTTGGTAGACGTTCAAAAAGCAAGAAATAATGTACTGAATAACGTACTGAATAATGACCTGAATAATGACCTGAATAAGACCTGAATAAGATTCACATTCCTTTATATCTTTTACCCAGAGCTTAGCAGAGAAGCATTTTTCGCTTCTTAAAAAAAAACAGTCAGAATGATACAGAATGCTCAAGAGGGATGCTTAGATATGTGGACAAATATACATATTTTTTTACATAAAGTTAAGCACAATGATTATAGCTGTAGATTGCAGGAAGAAAGCTGTGTCAGTTGTTTGAAAAATGGTAAATTCTCCAATTTACGGACGGGGGGATGAAGCCCCCCCAGACCACACCCCTCTGGACCACCCACAGTCATCCTCACATATATTGTTCCCCCCAGATTTTTGGGGTTCATGATGTCCCTTGTTTTATTAAGTCAGTGCCAAATCTGTCCCAACACTCCATATATCTCCCTGTCATACCTCAGAGGGGGTGTTCCTGCTGAGACAAATGTGTTTTCAGAACCTAAAGCAAATGTTCTAAATCGGTTACAACATATTTTGGTGAACACACATGCTATATATATACAGTGCCTTGCAAAAGTATTCGGCCCCCTTGAACTTTGCGACCTTTTGCCACATTTCAGGCTTCAAACATAAAGATATAAAACTGTATTTTTTGTGAAGAATCAACAACAAGTGGGACACAATCATGAAGTGGAACGACATTTATTGGATATTTCAAACTTTTTTAACAAATCAAAAACTGAAAAATTGGGCGTGCAAAATTATTCAGCCCCTTTACTTTCAGTGCAGCAAACTCTCTCCAGAAGTTCAGTGAGGATCTCTGAATGATCCAATGTTGACCTAAATGACTAATGATGACAAATACAATCCACCTGTGTGTAATCAAGTCTCCGTATAAATGCACCTGCTCTGTGATTGTGTTCCACTTGTTGTTGATTCTTCACAAAAAAATACAGTTTTATATCTTTATGTTTGAAGCCTGAAATGTGGCAAAAGGTCGCAAAGTTCAAGGGGGCCGAATACTTTCGCAAGGCAACGTATATACGTTACAATCAAAAGATAGACGCAGTGCCGTTTCTGTAATATCAGGATCTGTCAATTCAAGATCTGACAGTTCTCTGTACTTTCCAAAGACGCTTGGCAATAATATTATACATATTGAAGATATTCATCCATCCTGGACCATGCTGATAAAGGGAGTTGTTTCAATTTTCCCTTTCTACGTTATTTCCTGCTTAATATTACATTGGCTGCTTAATGGGATGTTGACCCCAAAAATATTTTCACATCAGCAGCCACCAATGAATACAGTCTTATCTCGAGACGTGACATCAGCAGCCACCAAGGAATACAGTCTTATCTCGAGACATGACATCAGCAGCCACCAATGAATACAGTCTACTCTCGAGACATGACATCAGCAGCCACCAAGGAATACAGTCTTATCTCGAGACATGACATCAGCAGCCACCAAGGAATACAGTCTACTCTCGAGACATGACATCAGCAGCCACCAAGGAATACAGTCTACTCTCGAGACATGACATCAGCAGCCACCAAGGAATACAGTCTACTCTCGAGACATGACATCAGCAGCCACCAAGGAATACAGTCTACATCAGCAGCCACCAAGGAATACAGTCTACTCTCGAGACATGACATCAGCAGCCACCAAGGAATACAGTCTACTCTCGAGACGTGACATCAGCAGCCACCAAGGAATACAGTCTTATCTCGAGACGTGACATCAGCAGCCACCAAGGAATACAGTCTTATCTCGAGACATGACATCAGCAGCCATCAAGGAATACAGTCTACTCTCGAGACATGACATCAGCAGCCACCAAGGAATACAGTCTTATCTCGAGACATGGCATCAGCAGCCACCAAGGAATACAGTCTACTCTCGAGACATGACATCAGCAGCCACCAAGGAATACAGTCTACTCTCGAGACGTGACATCAGCAGCCACCAAGGAATACAGTCTACTCTCGAGACGTGACATCAGCAGCCACCAAGGAATACAGTCTACTCTCGAGACGTGACGTCAGCAGCCACCAAGGAATACAGTCTACTCTCGAGACGTGACATCACCTCCCATTCTCTTCCCTCCTCGTCTCTTTTTTCTCTATTACTTTTACCACCATCTCTCTCTCTCTCTCTCCCTCTCTCTCACTCTCTCTTTTCAGTAGCTTCTCTTCCTCCTGTAGTGTCCTACATTTCTCCTTTTCTTCTCCTCACCCCAGCCAAGGGTGTCATCCTCACTAAACCTAACAGAAAAGTTCTCATGCAACGGAGTCTTAATGAGCAGGGTGCAGACCACATGTCCATGCTCCATCTCTTCCTCGTTAGGGCTAGAGCTCGTTAGGGGCTAGAGCTCGTTAGGGGGTACTATCTCATTAGGGGCATGCGTGTCTTCGTTAGAGGGGTGCTTCTGAGATGATACATGGATCCGCGTCCCAAATGGCATGCTATTGCCATAGAGTTCTGGTCAAAACTAAGGCTCTATGTAGGGAATAGGGTGCCATTTGGGATTCTCACATGGTATAAACACTGCCATCTGGTTGGTGGTGCCCTCCTTGCAGTCTGCTAGTGTGTGTCCCCAATGGCACCCTATTCCCTATGGAATAGGGTAGAGTTTGGGCTGCACAGCTACTCCTGTCAGTCCACCACACCACAGGGGGGCACACTAGAGAAAAACAAAAATCCTCTTCTGTGTTTTTCTAGGCTGGGATCAAGGCTGGAGTGCTGGCAGTTGGCAGTGATGAATGCTACATATAGTTGCTATGAAGTGTCCCAGAGGAAGAGAGACTAGATGGGATATAGTCAAATTGACGTCAAAAGTAGCTAACCCTAACCCTTTTGCTAACGTTAACCGAATTCTCTGAACCTGCTACAATCATTATCTTAACCTGCTGCATACATGCTCCTAAGTCTACTACAAAAAGTCAACTTTGACAGAAGCTGTATCTTTTCTAGACAAAACCCTGTTCTGTAGGCAATGGTCGCAGGAAGATGACATATGACATATGGTCAAGGAGCAGCAAGTTGCCTTGGCAACTCTTATTGATGACATGTTCCTGTGGCGTAGTTACACTATTCCCACATGCTTCAAGAGGGCCACAATTGTTCCTGTTCCCAAGAAAGCTAAGGTAACTGAGCCAAACAACTATCGCCCCGTGGCACTCACTTCCGTCATCATGAAGTGCTTTGAGAGACTAGTCAAGGATCATATCACCTCCACCCTACCTGATACCCTCGACCCACTCCAATTTGCTTACCACCCCAATAGGTCCACATACGACGCAATCACAATCACACTGCACACTGGCCTAACCCATCTGGACAAGAGGAATACCTATGTAAGAATGCTGTTCATCGACTACAGCTCAGCATTTAACACCATAGTACCCTCCAAACTCGTCATTAAGCTCGAGACCCTGGGTCTTGACCCCGCCCTGTGCAACTAGGTCCTGGACTTTCTGACGGGCCGCCCCCATGTGGTAAGGGTAGAAAACAACATCTCCACCCCGCTGATCCTCAACACTGGGGCCCCTCAACACTGGGGCCCCACAAGGGTGCATTCTCAGCCCTCTCCTCTACTCCCTGTTCATCCATAACTGCGTGGCCATGCACACCTCTAACTCTATCATCAAGTTTGCAGACACTACGGTGGTATGCTTGATTACCAACTCTGACGAGGCGGCCTACAGGGTGGAGGTGAGGGCCCTCGGAGTGTGGTGTCAGGAAAATAAGGGAGATGATCGTGGACTTCAGGAAACAGCAGAGGGAGCACCCCCCTATCCACATCGACGGGACAGTAGTGGAGAAGGTGGAAAGTTTTAAGTTCCTCGGCGTACACATCACGGACAAACTGAAATGGTCCACCCATACAGACAGCATGGTGAAGAAGGCGCAACAGCGTCTCTTCAACCTCAGGAGGCCGAAGAAATTTGGCTTATCATCAAAAACACTCACTACCTTTTACGGATGCACAATCGAGAGCATCCTGTCGGGTTGCATAACAGCCTGGTACAGCAACTGCTCCGCCCACAACCGTAAGGCTCTCCAGAGGGTAGTGAGGTCTGCACAACGCATCACCAGGGGCAATCTACCTGCCCTCCAGGACACCTACACCACCCGATGTCACAGGAAGGCCAAAAAGATCATCAAGGACAACAACCACCCGAGCCACTGCCTGTTCACCCAGCTATCATCCAGAAGACGAGGTCAGTACAGATGCATCAAAGCAGGGACCGAGAGACTGAAAAACAGCTTCTATCTCAAGGCCATCAGACTGTTAAACAGCCATCACTAACATTGAGTGGCTGCTGCCAACATACTGACTTAAATCTCTAGCCGTTTTAATAATTCAAAATAGTCACTTTAAACAATGCCACTTTATACAATGTTTACATACCCTACATTACTCATCTCATATGTATATACTGTACACTATAACATCTACTGCATCTTGCAAATGCCGTTTGGCATTCGTTTATCCATATATTTATACATACATATTCTTATTCATTCCTTAACACTTGTGTGTATAAGGTAGTTGTTGTGAAATTGTTTGATTACTTGTTAGATATTACTGAACGGTCGGAACTAGAAGCACAAGCATTTCACTACACTCGCATTAACATCTGCTAACCATGTGTATGTGACCAATACATTTTCATTTGATTCAATTTTGATTTGACCAACACCAGTCTTAGCTGCTGCTGTACTGTTCTGTTTTCATGCCAAACACCAGTGAGGTAATAGCCTAGACAGACGTCATGGCTCCAGTCTGATAAGAAATGAGTGCAGTACCTTTCTCCTGTGACTATAAGAGAACGGGAGGGAGAGAGAGAAAGAGAGAGAGGTAGAAAGCAAGAGAGAGTACAAGAGCATGAGAGAGAGTGAAAGAGAGGGAGGGAAAGGAGAGAGAGGGGGAGAAGGGATGATATAGGTCTGCCCAAAGATCCTTGGACCCTATGTGTTGACTCAGAGGATCAATTGCCCTTTATTGGCACAGCCTCTCCTCTCCTGGCTCCAGCGTTGCTAAAGCCTCTCCTCTCTTGGCTCCAGCATTACTAAAGCCTCTCGTCTCTTGGCTCCAGCATTACTAAAGCCTCTCTTCTCTTGGCTCCAGCATTACTAAAGCCTCTCCTCTCTTGGCTCCAGCATTACTAAAGCTTCTCCTCTCCTGGCTCCAGCATTACTAAAGCCTCTCCTCTCTTGGCTCCAGCATTACTAAAGCTTCTCCTCTCTTGGCTCCAGCATTACTAAAGCCTCTCCTCTCTTGGCTCCAGCATTACTAAAGCCTCTCCTCTCCTGGCTCCAGCATTACTAAAGCCTCTCCTATCTTGAATCCAGCATTACTAAATATTCTCCTCTCTTGTCTCCAGCGTTACTAAAGCCTCTCCTCTCTTGGCTCCAGCATTACTAAAGCCTCTCCTCTCTTGGCTCCAGCATTACTAAAGCCTCTCCTCTCCTGGCTCCAGCATTACTAAAGCCTCTCCTCTCTTGGCTCCAGCAATACTAAAGCCTCTCCTATCTTGGCTCCAGCATTACTAAATATTCTCCTCTCTTGGCTCCAGCGTTACTAAATCTTCTCCTCTCCTTGCTCCAGCATTACTAAAGCTTCTCCTCTCCTGGCTCCAGCATTACTAAAGCCTCTCCTCTCCTGGCTCCAGCATTACTAAAGCCTCTCCTCTCCTGGCTCCAGCATTACTAAATTCTCTATCTTGGCTCCTCTCTTGGCTCCAGCGTTACTAAAGCTTCTCCTATCTTGGCTCCAGCGTTACTAAAGCCTCTCCTCTCCTGGCTCCTCTCCTCTCCTGGCTCCAGTTACTAAAGCCTCTCTCACTATCTTGGCTCCAGGATTACTAAATATTCTCCTCTCTTGGCTCCAGCGTTACTAAATCTTCTCCTCTCCTGGCTCCAGCATTACTAAAGCTTCTCCTCTCCTGGCTCCAGCATTACTAAAGCATCTCCTCTCCTGGCTCCAGCATTACTAAATCCTCTCCTCTCTTGGCTCCAGCGTTACTAAAAATGTTCCTATCTTGGCCCCAGCGTTACTAAAGCCTCTCCTCTCCTGGCTCCAGCGTTACTAAAGCTTCTCCTATCTTGGCTCCAGCAATACTAAAGCCTCTCCTCTCCTGGCTCCAGCGTTACTAAAGCTTCTCCTCTCCTGGCTCCAGCATTACTAAAGCCTCTCCTTTCCTGGCTCCAGCATTACTAAAGCTTCTCCTCTCCTGGCTCCAGCATTACTAAAGCCTCTCCTCTCCTGGCTCCAGCGTTACTAAAGCTTCTCCTCTCCTGGCTCCAGCATTACTAAAGCCTCTCCTCACTTGGCTCCAGCAATACTAAAGCCTCTCCTATCTTGGCTCCAGGATTACTAAATATTCTCCTCTCTTGGCTCCAGCGTTACTAAATCTTCTCCTCTCCTGGCTCCAGCATTACTAAAGCTTCTCCTCTCCTGGCTCCAGCATTACTAAAGCCTCTCCTCTCCTGGCTCCAGCATTACTAAATCCTCTCCTCTCTTGGCTCCAGCGTTACTAAAAAATTTCCTATCTTGGCCCCAGCGTTACTAAAGCCTCTCCTCTCCTGGCTCCAGCGTTACTAAAGCTTCTCCTATCTTGGCTCCAGCAATACTAAAGCCTCTCCTCTCCTGGCTCCAGCGTTACTAAAGCTTCTCCTCTCCTGGCTCCAGCATTACTAAAGCCTCTCCTTTCCTGGCTCCAGCATTACTAAAGCTTCTCCTCTCCTGGCTCCAGCATTACTAAAGCCTCTCCTCTCCTGGCTCCAGCGTTACTAAAGCTTCTCCTCTCCTGGCTCCAGCGTTACTAAAGCCTCTCCTCTCTTGGCTCCAGCAATACTAAAGCCTCTCCTATCTTGGCTCCAGCATTACTAAATATTCTCCTCTCTTGGCTCCAGCGTTACTAAAGCCTCTCCTCTCTTGGCTCCAGCATTACTAAAGCCTCTCCTCTCTTGGCTCCAGCATTACTAAAGC
Organism: Oncorhynchus nerka; assembly: GCF_034236695.1. NCBI lineage: Eukaryota > Metazoa > Chordata > Actinopteri > Salmoniformes > Salmonidae > Oncorhynchus > Oncorhynchus nerka. The sequence goes on from NC_088423.1 coordinate 2,065,710, forward strand.
CTCTCCTCTCCTGGCTCCAGCATTACTAAAGCCTCTCCTCTCTTGGCTCCAGCAATACTAAAGCCTCTCCTATCTTGGCTCCAGCATTACTAAATATTCTCCTCTCTTGGCTCCAGCGTTACTAAATCTTCTCCTCTCCTGGCTCCAGCATTACTAAAGCTTCTCCTCTCCTGGCTCCAGCATTACTAAAGCCTCTCCTCTCCTGGCTCCAGCATTACTAAAGCCTCTCCTCTCCTGGCTCCAGCATTACTAAATCCTCTCCTCTCTTGGCTCCAGCGTTACTAAAGCTTCTCCTATCTTGGCTCCAGCGTTACTAAAGCCTCTCCTCTCCTGGCTCCAGCGTTACTAAAGCTTCTCCTATCTTGGCTCCAGCATTACTAAAGCCTCTCCTCTCTTGGCTCCAGCATTACTAAAGCCTCTCCTCTCCTGGCTCCAGCATTACTAAAGCCTCTCCTCTCTTGGCTCCAGCAATACTAAAGCCTCTCCTATCTTGGCTCCAGGATTACTAAATATTCTCCTCTCTTGGCTCCAGCGTTACTAAATCTTCTCCTCTCCCCGCTCCAGCATTACTAAAGCTTCTCCTCTCCTGGCTCCAGCATTACTAAAGCCTCTCCTCTCCTGGCTCCAGCATTACTAAATCCTCTCCTCTCTTGGCTCCAGCGTTACTAAAGCTTCTCCTATCTTGGCTCCAGCGTTACTAAAGCCTCTCCTCTCCTGGCTCCAGCGTTACTAAAGCTTCTCCTATCTTGGCTCCAGCAATACTAAAGCCTCTCCTCTCCTGGCTCCAGCGTTACTAAAGCTTCTCCTCTCCTGGCTCCAGCATTACTAAAGCCTCTCCTCTCCTGGCTCCAGCGTTACTAAAGCCTCTCCTCTCCTGGCTCCAGCATTACTAAAGCTTCTCCTCTCCTGGCTCCAGCATTACTAAAGCCTCTCCTCTCTTGGCTCCAGCATTACTAAAGCCTCTCCTCTCTTCGCTCCAGCATTAATAAAGCCTCTCCTCTCTTGGCTCCAGCATTAATTAAGCCTCTCCTCTCTTGGCTCCAGCGTTACTAAAGCCTCTCCTCTCTTGGCTCCAGCATTAATTAAGCCTCTCCTCTCTTGGCTCCAGCATTACTAAAGCCTCTCCTCTCTTGGCTCCAGCATTAATAAAGCCTCTCCTCTCTTGGCTCCAGCATTAATTAAGCCTCTCCTCTCTTGGCTCCAGCATTACTAAAGCCTCTCCTCTCTTGGCTCCAGCATTAATAAAGCCTCTCCTCTCTTGGCTCCAGCATTAATTAAGCCTCTCCTCTCTTGGCTCCAGCATTACTAAAGCCTCTCCTCTCTTGGCTCCAGCATTACTAAAGCCTCTCCTCTCTTGGCTCCAGCATTAATAAAGCCTCGCCTCTCTTGGCTCCAGCATTAATTAAGCCTCTCCTCTCCTGGCTCCAGCATTAATTAAGCCTCTCCTCTCTTGGCTCCAGCATTAATTAAGCCTCTCCTCTCTTGGCTCCAGCATTAATTAAGCCTCTCCTCTCTTGGCTCCAGCATTAATTAAGCCTCTCCTCTCTTGGCTCCAGCATTAATTAAGCCTCTCCTCTCCTGGCTCCAGCATTAATTAAGCCTCTCCTCTCTTGGCTCCAGCATTAATTAAGCCTCTCCTCTCCTGGCTCCAGCGTTACTAAATCCTCTCTCTCTGTATTCTGCAGGCCCTCTCTTCTCTCTCTCTCTCTATCTCTCTTTTCACTCTCTCTCAGCTCCTCTTTAGAGATATCATTCCCTCCCTCCCTACCTACCTCCCTCCACACACACCACTGCCAAGAGAATGTCAAGTTGGTTTTCTTTCTCCCACCAATAGGTGTAATCTATTTTCATGGTGTATCTTTAAACATGGCTTGAAAATTGCACTTGGCTCCGTTACAGATTTCTGAATGACTTAACCTTTTATCAAGCTGTTTTTAAAAGTGTTTCTCAAAGAGATAAGATGAAATATCAAGATGCAAAATATTAGAACTGTATCCAGTTCAGTTAGTTGTCTGTACTAGTGTAGAGTTGTATTGTTATACCGGTTTCGGATTGTCTCATCGTAGGCTTCAGACTGTTCAGATAGAAGTCTATGTACAGATGTACTGTAGGATCTTTATTTGATCACTCTTTCTTGCTGAAACGTTCCCTGTACAGCAGTACAGTATTCAACGTTTAAAATGGCTCCTACGGTTTGTAATTTCCACTTTAAAATGTTAGAATTGATTTGCCCTAATGATAAATGTATCAACCCTTCCAAAAAATATCCATTAAGATCCTACATCTCTACTGTCCTGTAGTGGTCTTCTGTAGATCAATTGGTAGAGCATGCAATGCCAGGATAGTGGGTTCGATTCCCAGGACTACCCACACGTAAATTGTATGTAAGCATGACTGTATGTCACTTTGAATTAGAGCACAATCCGTAAGGCAAATATTATAACAGACAGTATGGTGCTGGAGCACCATAGAGACAACTACTGTACAGTCACTGCTGAAGCACCGTAGAGACAACTACTGTACAGTCACTACGGAAGCACCACAGAGACAACTACTGTACAGTCACTACTGAAGCTCTGTAGAGACAACTACAACACAGTCACTACTGAAGCACCGTAGAGACAACTACTATACAGTCACTATTGAAGGACCACAGAGACAACTACAGTACAGTCACTGCTGAAGCACCGTAGAGACAACTACTGTACAGTCACTATTGAAGGACCACAGAGACAACTACTGTACAGTCACTACTGAAGTACCATAGAGACAACTACTGTACAGTCACTACAGAAGCACCATAGAGACAACTACTGTACAGTCACTACAGAAGCACCATAGAGACAACTACAATACAGTCACTACTGAAGCACCATAGAGACAACTACTGTACAGTCACTACGGAAGCACCGTAGAGACAACTACTGTACAGTCACTATTGAAGGACCACAGAGAAAACTACTGTACAGTCACTACAGAAGCACCATAGAGACAACTACTGTACAGTCACTACGGAAGCACCGTAGAGACAACTACTGTACAGTCACTATTGAAGGACCACAGAGACAACTACTATACAGTCACTATTGAAGGACCACAGAGACAACTACTGTACAGTCACTACGGAAGCACCGTAGAGACAACTACTGTACAGTCACTACTGAAGCACCGTAGAGACAACTACTGTACAGTCACTACAGAAGCACCATAGAGACAACTACTGTGTACAGTCACTACTGAAGCACCGTAGAGACAACTACTGTACAGTCACTACTGAAGAACCATAGAGACAACTACTGTACAGTCACTATTGAAGGACCACAGAGACAACTACTATACAGTCACTATTGAAGGACCACAGAGACAGCAACAGTGCAGTCACTACTGAAGCACCATAGAGACAACTACTATACAGTCACTACTGAAGCACCGTAGAGACAACTACTGTACAGTCACTATTGAAGGACCACAGAGACAACTACTGTACAGTCACTACTGAAGGAATACAGAGACAACTACTGTACAGTCACTACGGAAGCACCATAGAGACAACTACAATACAGTCACTACGGAAGCACCATAGAGACAACTACTGTACAGTCACTACGGAAGTACCGTAGAGACATCTACAATACAGTCACTACTGAAGCTCTGTAGAGACAACTACTGTACAGTCACTACTGAAGCACCATAGAGACAACTACTGTACAGTCACTACTGAAGCACCGTAGAGACAACTACTGTACAGTCACTACTGAAGCACCATAGATATAACTACAATACAGTCACTACGGAAGCACCATAAAGACAACTACAATACAGTCACTACTGAAGCACCATAGAGACAACTACCATACAGTCACTGCTGAAGCACCATAGAGACAACTACTGTACAGTCACTCTTGAAGGACCACAGAGACAACTACTGTACAGTCACTATTGAAGGACCACAGAGACAACTACTGTACAGTCACTACGGAAGAACCATAGAGACAACTACAATACAGTCACTACTGAAGCACCATAGAGACAACTACAATACAGTCACTACTGAAGCACCATAGAGACAACTACTATACAGTCACTACTGAAGCACCATAGAGATAACTACTATACAGTCACTACGGAAGCACCATAAAGACAACTACAATACAGTCACTACTGAAGCACCATAGAGACAACTACAATACAGTCACTACTGAAGCTCTGTAGAGACAACTACAACACAGTCACTACTGAAGCTCTGTAGAGAAAACTACAATACAGTCACTACTGAAGCACCGTAGAGACAACTACAATACAGTCACTACTGAAGCACCGTAGAGACAACTACTATACAGTCACTACTGAAGGACCACAGAGACAACTACTGTACAGTCACTACTGAAGCACCATAGAGACAACTAGTGTACAGTCACTACTGAAGCACCGTAGAGACAACTACTGCACAGTCACTACTGAAGCACCGTAGAGAAAACTACTGTACAGTCACTACTGAAGCACCGTAGAGACAACTACAATACAGTCACTAATGAAGCTCTGTAGAGACAACTACAGTACAGTAACTACTGAAGGCCCACAGAGACAACTACGGTATAGTCATGACTGAATGACCACAAAGACCAGTACAGTACAGTCACTACTGAAGCTCTGTAGAGACAACTACAGTACAGTCACTACTGACTTGTCTAATTGTCATGTGCTGCCCTGCTCTGCTCTGTGGATTTCACTCCAAAATAACAGATAAATAGGTAAATTGCTGCTGTTCACTGAGAAATACAACAAACAAACACTCAGACAGATAAACAAAGCTCGTTACTAACATGCTCCCACCTGCTCCGAGCCTGTTTTCAGGTGAATGCCAAGCATAACTAGGAAACAACAGCATTGTTGTCCCACCATTAAGACACATCAAATATGCAGTTTGTATTTTATTATTCAACTTGGTCCTTACACAGAGAGAGAGAGAGAGAGAGAGAGAGAGAGAGAGAGAGAGAGAGAGAGAGATTTCTCTGCACCCCTACGGGACACTGTTAAAGACGTAGCTCCTAATGAGCCTCGCTGTCGACACAACCTTAGCTTCACATTGTGAACAGGGAGAGAACAAGAGTGGGAAATGCTCATCATAATAACATTTATACCATTCACAGACAAAGTCACACTTTATAATTGGGTTAACACAGTTGCTGGCACTCCAGAGGATGACACTGATTGGGTTTACACTGCAGAAGGGTGAAAAATGGATTGGCTTTATACTCCAGAAGGGTGACACTGATTGACTTTATACCCCAGAAGGGTAACACTGATTGGGTTTACACTGCATAATGGTGAAACTGATTGACTTTATACTCCAGAAGGGTAACATTGATTGGGTTTACACTGCAGAAGGGTGACACTGATTGGGTTTACACTGCAGAAGGGTGACACTGATTGGGTTTACACTGCAGAATGGTGAAACTGATTGACTTTATACACCAGAAGGGTAACACTGATTGACCTTACACTCCAGAAGGGTAACACTGATTGGGTTTACACTGCAGAATGGTGAAACTGATTGACTTTATACACCAGAAGGGTAACACTGATTGGGTTTACACCGCAGAAGGGTGAAACTGATTGGCTTTATACTCCATACATTTACATTTAAGTCATTTAGCAGACGCTCTTATCCAGAGCGACTTACAAATTGGTGCTTTCACCTTATGACATCCAGTGGAACAGCCACTTTACAATAGTGCATCTAGGTCTTTTAAGGGGGGGGGGGGGGGGGGAGAAGGATTACTTTATCCTATCCTTCTGCAGTTTACACTGCAGAAGGGTGACACTGATTGGGTTTACACTGCAGAAGGGTGACACTGATTGGGTTTACTCTGCAGAATGGTGAAACTGATTGGCTTTATACTCCAGAAGGGTACTCCAGAAGGGTGACACTGATTGGCTTTATACTCCAGAAGGTTAACACTGATTGGGTTTACACTGCAGAAGGGTGACACTGATTGGGTTTACACTGCAGAAGGGTGACACTGATTGGGTTTACTCTGCAGAATGGTGAAACTGATTGGCTTTATACTCCAGAAGGGTACCACTGATTGGGTTTACACTGTAGAAGGGTGACACTGATTGGGTTTACACTGCAGAATGGTGAAACTGATTGGCTTTATACTCCAGAATGGTGAAACTGATTGACTTTATACTCCAGAAGGGTAACACTGATTGGATTTACACTCCAAAGGAAACATTTTAAAGGGCCAGGAACAGTGTCATGTCATATAGATTAGATGAAGATTATGTCACAGAATTTCTCCACACTTATTTCCCTAACATTATAACTGTTCTGTTGTTCACTCTTTTCTGTTTGTTGAGATACAGTGTTATTTACTGTATTCAGAAAGACCTTATAGACTAAGAGTCAGAATCTGTATTCACAAAGACCTTATAGACTAAGAGTCAGAATCTGTATTCACTAAGACCTTATAGACTAAGAGTCAGAATCTGTATTCACAAAAAACGTATAGATTAAGAGTCAGAATCTGTATTCACAAAGACCTTATAGACTAAGAGTCAGAATCTGTATTCACTAAGACCTTATAGACTAAGAGTCAGAATCTGCAGTCACAAAAAACGTATAGATTAAGAGTCAGAATCTGTATTCACAAAGACCTTATAGACTAAGAGTCAGAATCTGTATTCACAAAAAACGTATAGATTAAGAGTCAGAATCTGTATTCACAAAAAATGTATAGATTAAGAGTCAGAATCTGTATTCACAAAAAATGTATAGACTAAATCAGGATCTGTATTCACAAAAAACGTATAGACTAAGTCAGAATCTGCATTCACAAAATCCTTACAGATTAATTCAGAATCTGTATTTTCAAAACCCTTAAAGATTAAGTCATAATCTCTATTTACAAAGACTTTATAGATTAAGAGTCAGAATCTGTATTTACAAAAGTATTTTAGATTAAGTCAGAATCTGTATTCAAAGCCCTTGGCTATAAATGAAGTCAATACTATAACACATTTATAATGACCACTTCTTCTACCATGTCTTGGCAACTCTCCCTGTTTCTAATGGTGTATAATCACTAAAAACAACTCTGAGGTGGAGGAAGATAATAGGAAGCTATTATAGTCTGTGCAATATGGGGAGCCATCTACACTACAGTGTGTCTCAAATGGCACCCTATTCCCTACATAGTGTAGTACTTTTGACCAACCCACAGTTTTGGTGCCATTTGAGATGCTGACACTAGAAGATCTTTTCAAAAGTAATGCTACTTAGGGGACCGGGTGCCATATAGAAACTATGAACATACGGGACTCTCTGTGACATCATCATTCATTCTCCTTTCACGATATAAAAGATGACACACTGGATTACTCTGTGTGGCATCATCCTAAATGGCATAGAGATCTTTTCAAAAGTAATGCATACTCTAGGGGACCGGGTGCCATATAGGACGCAGCTCTTACACTATAGAAAACATACGAGACTCTCTGTGACATCATCCTAAATGGCATAGAGATCTTTTCAAAAGTAATGCATACTCTAGGGGACCGGGTGCCATATAGGACGCAGCTCTTACACTATAGAAAACATACGGGACTCTCTGTGACATCATCCTAAATGGCATAGAGATCTTTTCAAAAGTAATGCATACTCTAGGAGACCGGGTGCCATATAGGACGCAGCTCTTACACTATAGAAAACATACGAGACTCTCTGTGGCATCATCCTAAATGGCATAGAGATCTTTTCAAAAGTAATGCATACTCTAGGGGACCGGGTGCCATATAGGATCTTTTCAGCTCTTACACTATAGAAAACATACGGGACTCTCTGTGACATCATCCTAAATGGCATAGAGATCTTTTCAAAAGTAATGCATACTCTAGGAGACCGGGTGCCATATAGGACGCAGCTCTTACACTATAGAAAACATACGAGACTCTCTGTGGCATCATCCTAAATGGCATAGAGATCTTTTCAAAAGTAATGCATACTCTAGGGGACCGGGTGCCATATAGGACGCAGCTCTTACACTATAGAAAACATACGAGACTCTCTGTGACATCATCCTAAATGGCATAGAGATCTTTTCAAAAGTAATGCATACTCTAGGGGACCGGGTGCCATATAGGACGCAGCTGTTACACTATAGAAAACATACGAGACTCTCTGTGACATCATTCTAAATGGCATAGAGATCTTTTCAAAAGTAATGCATACTCTAGGGGACCGGGTGCCATATAGGACGCAGCTGTTACACTATAGAAAACATACGAAACTCTCTGTGACATCATCCTAAATGGCATAGAGATCTTTTCAAAAGTAATGCATACTCTAGGAGACCGGGTGCCATATAGGACGCAGCTGTTACACTATAGAAAACATACGAGACTCTCTGTGACATCATCCTAAATGGCATAGAGATCTTTTCAAAAGTAATGCATACTCTAGGAGACCGGGTGCCATATAGGACGCAGCTGTTACACTATAGAAAACATACGAAACTCTCTGTGACATCATCCTAAATGGCATAGAGATCTTTTCAAAAGTAATGCATACTCTAGGAGACCGGGTGCCATATAGGACGCAGCTCTTACACTATAGAAAACATACAAGACTCTCTGTGGCATCATCCTAAATGGCATAGAGATCTTTTCAAAAGTAAAGCATACTCTAGGGGACCGGGTGCCATATAGGATGCAGCTCTTACACTATAGAAAACATACGAGACTCTCTGTGACATCATCCTAAATGGCATAGAGATCTTTTCAAAAGTAATGCATACTCTACGGGACCGGGTGCCATATAGGACGCAGCTCTTACACTATAGAAAACATACAAAACTCTCTGTGACATCATCCTAAATGGCATAGAGATCTTTTCAAAAGTAATGCATACTCTAGGGGACCGGGTGCCATATAGGACGCAGCTCTTACACTATAGAAAACATACGAGACTCTCTGTGACATCATCCTAAATGGCATAGAGATCTTTTCAAAAGTAATGCATACTCTAGGGGACCGGGTGCCATATAGGACGCAGCTCTTACACTATAGAAAACATACGAAACTCTCTGTCTGCTATTATCCTCTTACGATACTTGGTATTTCATTTCAGATACCTCAACAAAGCATAATACAATTGTTCGCTTTGTCAATTTTATTCAGGGCAATACGGTACGTACGATGATGCTTGTCATCAATGTTTGGGGCGGCAGGTAGCCTAGTGGTTAGAGTGTTGGGCCAGTAACCAAAAGTTTTTCTAGATCGAATCCCTGAGCTGACAAGGTAAAGATCTGTCGTTCTGCCCCTGAACATGGTAGTTAACCCACTGTTCCTAGGCTGTCATTGAAAATAAGAATTTGTTCGTAACTGACTTGCCTAGTTAAATAAAGGTAAAACAAATGTTTAGTGCACTTTTATCCCTTCTTAATGGCATTATAGCTTGGTATTTAATGAAGTACTGCTGATTCAGCTTCAGCCTAGCCGCTGTTAAAGAGTAGTGCACTACATAGGAAATAGGGTGCAATTTGGGACGCATATTCTTTAGTCCTCCTGTGAGCTCCTGTTGTGTGTGTGTGTGTGTGTGTGTGTGTGTGTGTGTGTGTGTGTGTGTGTGTGTGTGTGTGTGTGTGTGTGTGTGTGTGTGTGTGTGTGAGAGAGAGAGAGAGAGCGAGACTAATGAATGTAGATAGCTGTAGATTGGCAGTGAGAGGCACATCCATCATCAGCGGTATATTTTAATCAGGTTTCCTGTTGAGGCCTTAATTAGCGTTTTTACTGCAACACCTGCATCGTGTACAGCTGTTAGCTCTCATCACTCTTTGTCTCTCACTTCTCAAACACTTTCCTACCTACCTCCCTCCACACAGACCCACATGCTTAGCCACCTCCCTCCTTCCACACAGACCCACATGCTTAGCCATATCCCTCCCTCCACACACTTAGCCACCTACCTCCCTCCACACAGACCCACATGCTTAGCCATATCCCTCCTTCCACACAGACCCACATGCTTAGCCATATCCCTCCCTTCACACACTTAGCCACCTACCTCCCTCCACACAGACCCACATGCTTAGCCACCTCCCTCCTTCCACACAGACCCACATGCTTAGCCACCTCCCTCCTTCCACACTGACCCACACACTTAGCCACCTACCTACCTCCACACAGACCCACACACTCAGCCATGTCCCTCCCTCCACACAGACCCACACACTCAGCCACCTCCCTAGAGTACCTACCTACATTGCCTACCTACAGTACCAGCGTGTTTTACTGCAACACTTACAAAGTGTACAGATGTTTTCTCTCATCACTCTCCATCTCTTATCAAATACATCCAACAACTCCCTTCCTCCCTCTCACCGACTGTCTGACCTACCTACGTAGAATGTCCTGGGAGAACATGAGAGTGGTCTGAAGTTCCTGGGAGAACAAGACAGTGGTCTGAAGTTTCTGGGAGAACAAGACAGTGGTCTGAAGCTCCTGGGAGAACAAGACAGTGGTCTGAAGCTCCTGGGAGAACATGACAGTGGTCTGAAGTTTCTGGGAGAACAAGACAGTGGTCTGAAGCTCCTGGGAGAACAAGACAGTGGTCTGAAGCTCCTGGGAGAACAAGACAGTGGTCTGAAGCTCCTGGGAGAACAAGACAGTGGTCTGAAGCTCCTGGGAGAACAAGACAGTGGTCTGAAGCTCCTGGGAGAACAAGACAGTGGTCTGAAGCTCCTGGGAGAACAAGACAGTGGTCTGAAGCTCCTGGGAGAACATGACAGTGGTCTGAAGTTCCTGGGAGAACATGACAGTGGTCCGAAGTTCCTGGGAGAACATGACAGTGGTCTGAAGCTCCTGGGAGAACAAAACAGTGGTCTGAAGCTCCTGGGAGAACAAGACAGTGGTCTGAAATTCCTGGGAGAACATGACAGTGGTCTGAAGCTCCTGGGAGAACAAGACAGTGGTCTGAAGCTCCTGGGAGAACAAAACAGTGGTCTGAAATTCCTGGGAGAACAAGACAGTGGTCTGAAGCTCCTGGGAGAACAAGACAGTGGTCTGAAGCTCCTGGGAGAACAAAACAGTGGTCTGAAATTCCTGCGAGAACAAAACAGTGGTCTGTCCTCATTAGTACCAAACATAGCTAACTCCCTGAGTGTTCATGTCATTACACAGCACAGTGCTATACAGTAAAGCTAATTGAAAACTAAATAAATGTACCTTTTTACAAAACTATCCACAAAGGTCAATAATATATGATTACTGTAGATAAAAATTCTTAAATTCACATTTTTCTATATTGATTACTGAATACATATATTGTTGTAGGTTCCTTTAAAAAGTCAGTCAATTACATTCAAAGTATGCCCTTTTCAAAAGCTCTGGAAAATATACCATCTTTCAAAGGTTTAGGCTGCAATAGTTTGTTCTGATACAGGTCTTGATTTACCTCAAGTTAATGTTTACATCAAAAGAGGAAATGACATATGCTTTTCTCCAAGCGTTTTTACTTCTCCAAGTGATTCGTTTCTGCAAAAATAATTCTGACTGTCACACACGTACACTTCCAAACATGGGGTGCATACAAATTAGAACACTTTAAAGTGCACTACCTTTGGCCATTAGTGCACTATTTAAGGAATATTGCACCATTTCTGGTCATACACTTCCAAAGACTGGCTGTGTTCTAAATGGCACCCTATTTACTATATAATGTAGTGCACTACTTTTGGCCAGATGGATGAACTGTTTCTCCCTTCCCTTCCCCTTTCCTCCCTCCATCAACCTAGGTCGTGTACAAAAACAACGACGTGCGACTCGAGCTGTCCAGGATGGCCAAACTGGGTGATGCCAAGATGAAGGTTCATGGCATCGTGGCTTTCAAATGTGAGAACGTGGCAACCCTTGACCCCATCACCTTCGAGACCCCCGAGTCCTACATAACTCTCAACAAATGGAACGCCAAGAAGACAGGCTCCATCTCCTTTGACTTTCGTACCACAGAGCCCAGCGGGCTTCTCCTCTTCAGCCACGGCAAGCCCAAACAGGCCCCCAAGGTGATTACAATATTATTTTATTAAATACTTTTACATTTTTTGCTTGTTTTATGATATTATATTCATCCTGATTTCTTTTTTTATCTTCTTCACATTTTTACTGTGTGTTGGGATTTTAAATGCTCTTTAAATAAAGTTTTATTTAATTGAATTCAAGGATTCCAAGAGCCCCCTGACATTGAAGGTGGACTTCTTTGCCATCGAGATGCTGGATGGACACCTGTATTTACTGCTGGATATGGGGTCCGGGACCACCAAGGCCAGGGCCGTCAACAAGAAGGTCAACGATGGGGAGTGGTACCACGTAGACTTCCAACGGGACGGGCGATCAGGTAAATTATATTTTATTTTGTTGCCATTGGTGTTATGGATTTTAGAGGGGGCCATAGTGTCTTGATTTGAGTCTTTAATCATTCTAAGGTATCCTGTTCAAATCAAATAACATTTTATTGGTCACATACACATGGTTAGCAGATGTTAATGCGAGTGTAGCGAAATTATGTGCTTCTATTTCCGACACGGCAGTAATATCTAACAAGTAATGTAACAATTTCACTACAACTACCTTATACACGCAAGTACACGCAAGTACATATAAATATATGGATGAGCGATGGCCGTGTGGCATAGGCAAGATGCAGTAGATGGTATAGAGTACAGTGTATACATATGAGATGGTTAATGTAGGGTATGTAAACATTGAAGGTGTTGAAGGTGACTGATGTTACATTTATTACATCTAATTATTAATTATTAAAGTACAAGAGATTTGAGTCTGTATGTTGGCAGCAGCCACTCAATGTTAGTGATGATGGCCTTGAGATAGAAGCTGATTTTCAGTCTCTCGGCCCCAGCTTTGATGCACCTGTACTGACCTTGCCTTCTGGATGATAGCGGGGTGAACAGGCAGTGGCTCAGGTTGTTGTTATCCTTGATTATCTGTTTGGCCTTCTTGTGACATCGGGTGATGTTGGTGTCAGGGCAGGTAGCTTCACCCGGCGATGCGTTGTGCAGACCGCACTACCCTCTGGAGAGGCTTACGGTTGTGGGTGGAGCGGTTGCCATACCAGTCGGTGATAAAGCCCGAAGGTATGCTCTCGATTGTGCATCTGTACACGTTTGTGAGTGTTTTTGGTGACAAGACACATTTCTTCAGCATCCTGAGGTAGAAGAGGTGCTGTTGTGCCTTCTTCACCACGCTGTATGTGTGGGTAGTCCATTTCAGTTTGTCTGTGATGTGTACGCCGAGGAACTTAAAACTTTTCACCTTCTCCACTCCCGTCGATGTGGATAGGGGTTGCTCCCTCTGCTGTTTCTTGAAGTCCCCGATCATGTCCTTTGTTTTGTTTGACGTCGAGTGTGAGGTTATTTTCCTGACACCATACTCCGAGAGCCCTCATCTTCTCCCTGTAGGCCGTCTCGTCATTGTTGGTAATAAAGCCTAAAACTGTAGTGTTGTCTGCAAACTTGATAATTGAGTTGGAGGCGTGCATGGCCACACAGTCATGGGGGAACAGGGAGTACGCACCCTTCAGGGGCCCCAGTGTTGAGGATCAGCGAGGTGGAGATGTTGTTTCCTATCCGGCCCGTCAGAAAGTCCAGGACCAAGTTGCACAGGGCGAGGTCAAGAGTTTGGAGGGTACTATGGTGTTAAATGCTGAGCTGTAGTTGATGAACAGCATTCGTACATAGGTATTCCTCTTGTCCAAATGGGTTAGGGCAGTGTGCAGTGTAATTGTGATTGCATCATCTGTGGACCTATTGGGGCGGTAAGCAAATTGGAGTGGGTCTAGGGTATCGGGTAGTGTGGAGATGATATGATCCTTGACTAGTCTCTCAAAGCACTTCATGATGACAGAAGTCAGTGCTATGGGGTGGTAGTTGTTTAGCTCAGTTACCTTAGCTTTCTTGGGAACAGGAACAATGCTGGCCCTCTTAAAGCATGTGGGTACAGCAGACTGGAATAGAGATTGGTTGAATATGTCCATAAACACACCAGTCAGCTGGTCTGTGCACACTCCGAGGACCCCGGCTAGGGATGCCGTCTTGCGAGTGTTAACACTTTTAAATGTTTTACTCACGTTGGCCACTGTGATGGAGAGTCCACAGGTTTTGGTAGCGGGCCATGTCAGTGTCAGTGTCACTGTATTGTCCCCAAAGCGAGCAAAGAAGTTATTTAATTTGTCTGGGAGCAAGACATCGTTGTCCGCGACGGGGCTGGTTTTCATTTAGTAATCCGTGATTGACTGTAGACCCTGCCACATGCCACAAACACACACTGTGTTTTAGCCATTGAATTGCGACTCTACTCTGTCTCCATACTGACGCTTAGCTTGTTTGATTGCCTTGCGTAGGGAATAGCTACACTGTTTGTATTCGGTCATGTTTCCGGTCGAGTTGCCGTGATTAAAAGCAGTGGTTTGCGCTTTCAGTTTTGTGCGAATGCTGCCATTACATTTACATTTAACATTTAAGTCATTTAGCAGACGCTCTTATCCAGAGCCATCAGTCCACGTTTTCTGGTTAGGGATGGTTTTAATAGTCACAGTGGGTACAACATCACCGATGCATCACCGATGCACTAATAAACTTGCGCACTGAGTCTGCGTATACATCAATGTTGTTGCCTGAGTCTATCTGGAACATATCCCAGTCTGTGTGATCGAAGCAATCTTGAAACATGGAATCCGATTGGTCGGACCAGCATTGAACAGACCTGAGCACGGGCGTTTCCTGTTTAATTTTCTGTCTATAGGCTGGGAGAAACAAAATGGAATCCTGGTCAGATTTACCAAAAGGAGGGCAGGGGAGGGATTTTTATGCGTTACGGAAGTTGGAGTAGCAATGATCCAGAATGCTGCCAGCTCGAGTCGAGGCATTCGATATGCTGATAAAGTTTAGGGAGCCTTGTTTTCAGATTAGCTTTGTTAAAATCCCCAGCTACAATAAATGCAGCCTCAGGATGTATGGCTTCCAGTTTACATAGAGTCCAGTGAAGTTCTTTCAGGGCCATTAAGGTATCTGCTTAGGGGGATATACACGGCTGTGATTATAAGCAAAGATAATTCTCTTGGTAGATAATATGGTCCGCATTTGATTGTAAGGAATTCTAGGTCACATGAACAAAATGACTGAAGTTCCTGTATGTTATGATTACACCACGTCTCGTTAATCATAAGGCATACACACCCGCCCTTCTTCTTACAAGAGAGATGTTTGTTTCTGTCGGCGCAATGCGTGAAGAAACCGGGTGGCTGTACAGACTCTGATAACATGTCCCGAGTGAGCCATGTTTCAATGAAACAGAGAAGGTTACATCTCTGATATCTCTCCGGAAGGCCACCCTTGTCTACCTTGTTGTCAAGAGACTGGACATTGGCGAGTAGTATACCCGGGAGCGGTGAGCGATGTGGCCGTCTACGGAGCCTGTTGTTTTGAATCGCCTACTGAGATCGGATCCATTGTCCTGGGTGGTGGTCGCAACAGAGGATCCCCTTCGTGAAAGTCGTATTCCTGGCCGTAATGTTGGTAAGTTGACGTTGCTATTATATCCAATAGTTCTTCCCGGGTATATGTAATAAGACTTAACATTTCCTGGGGTCACAATGTAAGAAATTATACATAAAAAATAAAAAAATACTGCATAGCTTCCTAAGAACGCAAAGCGAGGCTACCATCTCTGTCGGCGCCATCTTGCATCGGTTCCCTTTTCCACTGCATGTAGACGTACTAGGAAGTATGTCTGACTAATGAAAGCGTTTTGTATGACAACTGAGGGAGTTTCATCTGACAATTTAGTGACTTCCGAATATGGATGCGATTGTAGTGATGAATAAATGAAGGCTACATTCCCTCAAACAGTCTCTACATAACCATGCTAGTTCGGAAATCCCAGTCCTCTCTCCCACTGTGTCGTCAGTGCCTTTCAGAACACCCAGTACTAGACGCACACACACGCACACGCACACACTCACACACACACAGTCACGCACACACAGCCCGTCTGAGCCCCCAGTAAAACAGCTCTGTGGTCCCTGTTGATTTGCTTGTCTAAGCAGCAATTTGTTAGTGTTCTCAGCCAAGGCCCTGGCAATATCACGGTGCAAATTAGTTACACCCCCTGACCACGTTTACTGCTCCTTCTCCACGAGTTAAAATTACATTAACTGTTTCAGTACTCCATGAAGCCACACAGAGCAGGGCCACACATACACACACACACACACACACACACACACACACACACACACACACACACACACACACCTGACAGTGACACAAAAATATAGACCTGACCTCATTGAAACATTAAGTAAGACAATTCACTTCCTGTATTAACAGTGTTTTACTGCTTAAAAGTGATTTTGATTGTGTTTCTCTGGGTTTAGGGCTGGTAGAGCAATATTTGATTGTGTGCATATATGGGAAAATTGCATGTAAGTCATTAATATATAAAAATAGCACTCATAAAATTTAAAATCAATGACTCTTGCTGAATTCCTTCCCAATTCCTTCCCCTTTCACCCCTCAGCCCTATATTTACTCATTCACTCATCCCTCAGCCCTCTATTTACTCATTCACTCACCCCTCAGCCCTCTATTTACTCATTGACTCACAACTCAGCCCTCTATTTACTTATTGACTCACCCCTCAGCCCTCTATTTACTCATTGACTCACCCCTCAGCCCTCTATTTACTCATTGACTCACCCCTCAGCCCTCTATTTACTCATTGACTCACCCCTCAGCCCTCTATTTACTCATTGACTCACCCCTCAGCCCTCTATTTACTTATTGACTCACCCCTCAGCCCTCTATTTACTCATTGACTCATCCCCCAGCCCTCTATTTACTCATTGACTCACCCCTCATGGAGTAAACAATAAACAAGTCAATAACACAGTAGACATTTTTATTTAAAAAAAATTGTCTATATACATTGTGTGCAAAAGGCATGAGGAGGTAGGCAAATAATTACAATTTAGCAGATTAACACTGGAGTGATAAATCATCAGATGGTCATGTGCAGGTAGAGATACTGGTGTGAAAAAGAACAGAAAAGTAAATAAATAAAAACAGTATGGGGATGAGCTAGGTAAATTGGGTGGGCTATTTGCCGATGGACTATGTACAGCTGCAGTGATCGGTTAGCTGCTCAGATAGCAGATGTTTAAAGTTGGTGAGGGAGATAAAAGTCTCCAACTTCAATGCTTTTTCCAATTCGTTCCAGTCACAGGCAGCAGAGAACTGGAAGGAAAGGCGGCCGAATGAGGTGTTGGCTTTAGGGATGATCAGTGAGATACACCTGCTGGAGCACGTGCTACGGGTGGGTGTTGCCATCGTGACCAGTGAACTGAGATAAGGCGGAGCTTTACCTAGCATGGACTTGTAGATGACCTGGAGCCAGTGGGTCTGGCAAAGAATATGTAGCGAGGGCCAGCCGACTAGAGCATACAAGTCGCAGTGGTGGGTGGTATAAGGTGCTTTAGTAACAGAGCGGATGGCACTGTGATAAACTGCATCCAGTTTGCTGAGTAGAGTATTGGAAGCCATTATGTAGATGACATCGCCGAAGTCGAGGATCGGTAGGATAGTCAGTTTTACTAGGGTAAGTTTGGCGGCGTGAGTGAAGGAGGCTTTGTTGCGAAATAGAAAGCCGATTAAAATGTAAACATTTGTAGAACACATGATACCGCTGTTCCTTCTCTCTCCTATATTCTCATTTCCCCCTGTGTCAGTAGGAGGTCAGGGCTACTTAAACAGTGTGACCAGCTGCAGTACCATCACAGCTGTGGCCTTGTTCATGTTACTGAGTAGCCCAGCACCGAGAGGTGAGGAGGGGAGACGAGCGGATGGGCGCGGAGTGAAGAAGAGAGGAGGAGTTGAGAGGAGAGGGGGAAAGGAGAGAAGAGGAGAGGAGGAGTTGAGATGCATATACAGTTGAGCAAAAACATGGGCAGAAATGGGGAAATTTGATTAACCATTGTCACGACCTAGGTGATGGAGGTCAGATATACCCCCTTCCGCTGAGACCCTGAAACACACACATGGTCCCCCATAGTAGCAGCTTTGATAATTTCCTTGTACATTATGATCTCCCATCAGGGGGCTCTGGCTTTGCAGGACCAACCCTGCCAGGCAGGCTCAGAATCTTGAGGGGGAGGTGCTGCTCTAGAAGGTCTCTGACCACATTTTTGCTGCATACAGGCCGCTTACAGCAGGCCCATAAAACAGATAGGGACTTCTCCTTAGTATCTGGGTCGTTCAGATGGATGTCTAGGGTATAGAGAAATGTGTTTGTGGGTCAGTGCTCATACTCCTAAACACAATAATTCACATTTTTTCCCCGCTCGCTCCTCCCCTTTCCTCACCTCCCCTTTCCTCCCCTCCCCTCCCCTCTTCTCTCCTCTCCTCTGCACTACTCTTTAAAAAAAATCACCTTTATTTATCCAGGTAGGCCAGTTGAGAACAAGTTTGGGAACCATATCAGGCCAACATAGAAATACAATATCACCTAGATGACCCACCCAAGTCACTATCACGCCCCAACCAACACAGAGAAAAAACAGCTTACTATGGTCAGGGCGTGACAATTTTAGTTTAGGTTTTATGGAAAAAGGGCTTGGGGGCGAAATATTCAGTCAGAAGTTTACATACACCTAGGTTGGAGTTATTAAAACTTGTTTTTCAACCACTCCACAAATGTCTTGTTAATAACTATAGTTTTGGCAAGTCGGTTAGGACATCTACTTTGTGCATGACACAAGTAATTTTGCCAACAATTGTTTACAGACAGATTATTTCACTTATAATTCACTGTTTCACAATTCCAGTGGGTCAGAAGTTTACAGATAGTAAGTTCATTGTGCCTTTGAACAGCTTGGAAAATTCCAGAATGTGATGTCATGGCTTTAGAAGCTTCTGATTGGCTAATTAACATAATCTTTGTCAATTAGATGTGTACCTGTGGATGTATTTCAAGGCCTACCTTCAAACGCAGTGCCTCTTTGCTTGACATCATGGGAAAAACAAAAGAAATCATCCAAGACATCAGGAAAACAATTTTAGACCTCCACAAGTCTGGTTCATCATTGGGAGCAATTTCCAAACGCTTCAAGGTACTATGTTCATCTGTACAAACAATAGTACGCATGTATAAACACCATGGGACGACGCAGCCGTCATACCGCTCAGGACGGAGACGCGTTCTTTCTCCTAGAGATGAAGGTACTTTGGTGCGAAAAGTGCAAATCAATCCCAGAACAACAGCCAAAGACCTTGTGAAGATGCTGGAGGAAACTGGTACAAAAGTATCTATATCCACATATCCAATTGGACGCCCTCTTACACTTCAGTGTTGTGATGCAAAAATACTTTGCGCATATAATTAAAAGGGTATAGTCAGATATTATTCTTCCTAATCTAATTCTTCCTAATTTTTTTACATGGATAATACATTGGAGATCATATAAAACAAGGATTGGAAACAATAGAATGGTATGAAATATCGGGGAAATCAGGCCTGGTTTTCACAGCTGATTTTGAATATGCTTTTGATAAAGTATGACTGGAGTTTTTATATAAATGCCTAAAATATTTCAATTTTGGATAATCTATTATGAAATGGGTTAAAGTTAGATGTAAATAATGGCAACATTTAAGAAAGTTTTAAACTGTCAAGACGAGTAAAACAAGGTTGTCCACTACCGGCCTATCTGTTTATTATTTCCATTGAAATGCTAAAAGTAGATCCAACAATAATATTAAGGGATTAGAAATCCGTGCCTTAAAAACAAAGGTGTCATTGTGCGCTGATGATTCATGTTTTCTTTTAAAATCAAAATTAGAATCCCTCCGCAACCTCATAGAGGATGTAAATACTTTCGCTAACTTCTCTGGATTAAAATCAAATAAACACATTTCAGCCACACAATCATTATTTTGTGTGAACCAGAAGCAACAGCAATTATTTGACTCCTTGAAAATGACCTAAACCAATACTGTTGCACTATGGCAAGACAGGAGACCAAAGCCGCTGGATGTATCATGTTATCAACATTATATTTGCTATCCCTCTAATTAACAGTATATTGCATACCTCCCTCCCTCCCTCGCTCTCGCGATCTCTCTCTCTCCCTCTCTCTTTCCCTCCCTACCTTTTTTCTACTGTCTCTCCTCAAGTCTGGGTCGTTTTTCATTGAGACTCAAGAGGAGAGGAGAGGAGAGGAGAGGAGAGGAGAGACACAGAGACACAGAGACACACAGACACACAGACACACAGAGACACAGAGACAGAGAGTAGAAGAAGGAGGGAGCAAGCAGAGAGAGGAGTGGAGAGTAGGAGAGACACAGAGACACAGAGACAGAGAGTAGAAGAAGGAGGGAGCGAGCAGAGAGAGGAGTGGAGAGTAGGAGAGACACAGAGACACAGAGACAGAGAGTAGAAGAAGGAGGGAGCGAGCAGAGAGGAGTGGAGAGTGGAGAGAGACACAGAGACAGAGAGTAGGAGGAGGGACACAGAGACACAGAGACAGAGAGAGAGTAGAAGGAGGAGGGAGCAGAGCAGAGAGAGGAGTGGAGAGTAGGAGAGACACAGAGACACAGAGACAGAGAGTAGAAGAAGGAGGGAGCGAGCAGAGAGAGGAGTGGAGAGTAGGAGAGACACAGAGACACAGAGACAGAGAGTAGAAGAAGGAGGGAGCGAGCAGAGAGGAGTGGAGAGTGGAGGGAGAGACACAGAGACACAGAGACAGAGAGTAGAAGAAGGAGGGAGCGAGCAGAGAGAGGAGTGGAGAGTAGGAGAGACACAGAGACACAGAGACAGAGAGTAGAAGAAGGAGGGAGCGAGCAGAGAGAGGAGTGGAGAGTAGGAGAGACACAGAGACACAGAGACAGAGAGTAGAAGAAGGAGGGAGGAGAGTAGAGCAGAGACACAGAGGAGTGGAGGAGTAGGAGAGACACAGAGACACAGAGACAGAGAGTAGAAGAAGGAGGGAGCGAGCAGAGAGAGGAGTGGAGAGTAGGAGAGACACAGAGACACAGAGACAGAGAGTAGAAGAAGGAGGGAGCGAGCAGAGAGAGGAGTGGAGAGTAGGAGAGACACAGAGACACAGAGACAGAGAGTAGAAGAAGGAGGGAGCGAGCAGAGAGAGAGTGGAGAGTAGGAGAGACACAGAGACACAGAGACAGAGAGTAGAAGAAGGAGGGTGGAGCGAGCAGAGAGGACAGAGTGGAGAGTAGGAGAGACACAGAGACACAGAGACAGAGAGTAGAAGAAGGAGGGAGCGAGCAGAGAGAGGAGTGGAGAGACACAGAGACACAGAGACAGTGGAGAGTAGGAGAGACACAGAGACACAGAGACAGAGAGTAGAAGAAGGAGGGAGCGAGCAGAGAGAGGAGTGGAGAGTAGGAGAGACACAGAGACACAGAGACAGAGAGTAGAAGAAGGAGGGAGCGAGCAGAGAGAGGAGTGGAGAGTAGGATAGGGAAGGAAGGAATTGCAGCGTTCACATATAAACATAACACTTCGAAAAGTGATGATTTTCTCCTAATGTAAACCCATTTAATCTTCCAGGATTTTCATGTAAATGCCAAAAGTGCTTTTACATAAAGATTCCCTGTGATAGATAATTAAAACGGAAAATAGAAAAAGCCCTTTCAAACATGGAAAGTGTTGGTCCCATGTATTATGAGCAGAAATAAAAGACCCCAGAAATGTTTCATATTTCTCTCAAATGTTGAGCACACATTTTTTATATTCCTGTTAGTGAGCATTTCTCCTTTGGCTAGATAATCCATCCCCCTGACAGGTGTTGTCACGATCGTCGTAAGCATACTCGGACCAAAGCGCAGTGCGATATGGATTCCACATGTTTATTCAATGAAACGCAAAAAAACTATAAAGAATAAATTACATTCTGGAGTGCTCACAAGCAACAACACAAACAACACACAGCAACAACACAAAACAAGATCCCACAAAAAACATTGGGGACTCTGATTGGGAACCATACCAGGCCAACATAAAAATATAACAACCTAGATTACCCACCCTAGTCACAACCCGACCTAACCAAAATTGAGAATAAAAAGGCGCGGACTCCGGCCGCAAAACCTGACTCTATAGGGGAGGGTCCGTGTGGGCATCTAGCGCCGGTGGCAGCTCCGGTGCGGGGCGAAGTACCCACTCCGCTCGCAGATCTGCCAGCATCGGTGGCGGCTCTGGTGTGGGACGAAGAACCCGCTCATCCCGCGGATCCAGCATCGGTGGCGGCTCTGGTGCGGGACTCTGCCCCTGCCCAGACAACGCGTCCGGCTATGGAGCTGGGTAGAACGCTGTTCCCGGACTGGGCCTCGGCAATTAGGAGGACCCCAGCCATGGAGCTGTGTTGAACGCTGCACCAGGACTGGGCACCGGCGCCGAAGAAGTTTCCAGCCATGGAGCTGAGTTGGCCGCCGTGCCTGGACTGGACACCGGCGCAGAGGAAGGCTCCTGCCATGGAGCGGGAC
The DNA here is from genome assembly GCF_034236695.1 of Oncorhynchus nerka. Classification (NCBI taxonomy): domain Eukaryota; kingdom Metazoa; phylum Chordata; class Actinopteri; order Salmoniformes; family Salmonidae; genus Oncorhynchus; species Oncorhynchus nerka. The sequence continues at coordinate 2,088,281 of NC_088423.1, forward strand.
TGGACACCGTGCCTAGACTGGGCATCGGCGCAGAGGGAGGCTCCTGCCATGGAGCGGGACTGGACGGCGTGCCTGGACTAAGTACTGGCGAAGAGGGAAGCTCCTGCCATGGAGCGGGACTGGACACCGTGCCTAGACTGGGTAATGGCGCAGAGGAAGGCTCCTGCCCTGGAGCTGGAAGCTCTGGACCGTGGACCGTCGCAGGAGGTTCCAGACCGTGGACCGTGGACCGTCGTAGGATGTTCCGGACTGGGGACCGTCGCCGGAAGCTCTGGACTGGGGACCGTCGCCGGAACCTCTGGACTGGGGACCGTTGCCGGAAGCTCTGGACTGGGGATGCGCACTGGAGGCCGAGTGCGTGGAGCCAGAACAGATGGCACCGGACTGGGAAGGTGCACTGGAGGTCTGGTTCATAGAGCCGTCACAAATTGTCCCGGACAGATGACACACAATGCACGGCGAGTGCGGGGAGTTGGCACAGGACGTACTGGGCTGTGGAGGCGTTCCGGAGACCTGGTGCGTGGAGCCGGCACAGTTTTTACCAGACTGCTAGCACGCTCTTCAGGACGAGTACGGAGAGCTGACTGAGGTGGCATGAAACAGATAACACGCTCCTTAGAGTGAATGTCGTGCATCATACACCAACATAACAACTCTCTCATTTCTCTCTCCCCCAATTTCTCCATCAACTCACTGATGGTCTCTGACTCTCTCCTGGCTCTGGTTCACTCCCCGGCTATGCCGACCACCCCGTGTGCCACCCCCCAAAAAAATTTGGACTGTCTTTTCGGCTTTCTATGTGGCCGCGAACCCTGGCATCGTCGCTGTCCTCCCTTCTCTCCTTGAGTCTGCTTCCAAGGAAGGCTTTCGTCTCCTGCCATTATTTCCTCCCAAGTCCAGGATGTCTTCTCCTCCTTGATCTCCTCCCAAGCCCAGGATACCTTCTCCTCCTGGGCACGCTGCTTGGTCCTGTTGTGGTGGGATCTTCTGTTACGATTGTCGTAAGCATACTCGGACCAAAGTGCAGTGCGATATGGGTCCCAAATGTTTATTCAATGAAACGCAAAACAAACAATAAAGAATAAACTTAATGTGACGTTCTGGAGTGCTCACAGGCAACAACACAAAAACAAGATCCCACAAAAAACAGTGGGGAAATGGCTGCCTAAATATGATCTCCAATCAGAGACAACGCTAATCAGCTGCCTCTGATTGGTAACCATACCAGGCCAACATAGAAATAAAACAACCTACATTATCCACCCTAGTCACAGTCACACCCGACCTAACCAAAATAGAGAATAAAAAGGCTCTCTATGGTCAGGGCGTGACAGGTGTGGCATATCAATAAGATGATACATGGCATGATCATTACTAAGGCCGCTCTACAATGTGCTGTTTTGTCACACAACACAATGCCACATTTGTCTCAAGTTTTGAGGGAGGGTGCAATTTGCATGCCGGCTTCGGTAATGTCCACCAGAGCTGTTGCCAGAGAATTGAATGTTAATTTCTCTACCATAAGGTGCCTTCGACATTGTTTTAGAGAACCTGAGGTTAATGTTCCTGAAATTTCACAAATATCATGAGACATATCCCCAATGTTTCTGTTTATGGAGTAAACAAGGATGCCAGTTGGAGGTAGTATTTTATAATCTCCTGTTATAATCTATTATAATCTCCTATGCTACTCAAGCCGCCCTAAAGTTGACATAGTTTCCGGTTTCAAACACACTCAGACACTCCTTAGAACATAGTCGACATGAAAGCAATGCACACCACAACACACCTGCACACAATGCACGATAACACAACACACCTCAACACAACACACCTCAACATACCACAATACACATCAACACACCACAACACACATCAACCAAAACACACCACACCACACCACAACACCTCAACACAATACACCCACAACCAAAACACACCACACCACATCATAACCAAAACACACCACACCAAAACACACCACACAACACATCAACCAAAACACACCACACCACACCACAACACCTCAACACAATACACCCACAACCAAAACACACCACACTAAAACACATCACAATACACCACACCTCATTCAAAACACACCACAACACACCTCAACACACTACACCACACCACAACACACCACACCAGAAAAACACACCACAACACACCACAACAGACCACAACACAACAGGGTTGTATGTAATGTGGCTGGTCAATCAGTGGCAAAGGTTGTTCACCTGTCTATGAACCACTTGAATTAAAAACAGAGTCTATAGTGTCTGAAACTAGAGTCAAAATATAATTTAAAAAATATATGGTGTTAAAGTATGTAAAATATACGGTGTCCATAAAATGTGTATAGGTTCAGAACTCTGGTGAAACATCACGGTTAAACATCTATAGCAAATAGAAAACCAAACTGGATGGTGTTTAGAGATGGGAGGTGTTGAGGGTAGCTGAAGTATGGGATTAATAACAAACAAGATATAACTATTGCAAAATATACTGTGTCTGTAAAATGCATATAGTACAAGCTGGAATTCGAAGCCTAAGTCTTGCAGTCCATAAGTTTAGGGGAGGGATGTAAGGAAAATAATAAATAATAAAGGAAAAACATTTTTTGGGGAGGGTATGTCTCTATAAGCTTGGCACATCTAGCCACTGGGATTTTTGCCCATTCTTCAAGGCAAAACTGATCCAGCTCCTTCTGGTTGGATGGGATCCGCTGGTTTACAGCAATCTTGAAGTCATACCACAGATTCTCAATTGGATTGAGGTCTGGCCTTTGACTAGGCCTTTCCAACATGTTTAAATGTTTCACCTTAAGCAACTTTAGAGGTATTCTGACCGGTTTCCCAGTGCCTGCCGATTAAAAACTTCCCCACATCATGATGCTGCCACCACCATGCTTCACTGTGGGGATGGTGTTCTCTGGGTGATGAGAGGTGTTGGGTTTGCGCCATACATTTTCCTTGATGGCCAAAAAGCTCAATTTTAGTCTCCTCTGACCAGAGTACCTTCTTCCATATGTTTGGGGAGTCTCCCACATGCCTTTTGGCAAACACCAAACATGTTTGCTTATTATTTCTTTTAAGCAATAGCTTTTTTTCTGGCCACTCTTCCATAAGGCCCAGCTCTGTCGAGTGTACTGTTTAAAGTGGTCTCTATGGAGCTTTGCAGCTCCTTTTATTTTATTTATTTATTTTACCTTTATTTAACTATGCAAGTCAGTTAAGAACCAATTCTTATTTTCCATCGTTGAAGTGGCTAGTGATTTCAAGTCTATGTATAGAGGACAGCAGCCTCTAATGTGCTAGTGATTACTATTTAACAGTCTGATGGCCTTGAGATAGAAGCTGTTTTTCAATCTCTCAGCCGCAGCTTTGATGCACTTGTACTGACCTCACCTTCTGGATGATAGCGGGATGAACAGGCAGTGGCTAGGGGGGTTGTTGTCCTTGATGATCTTTTTGGCCTTCCTGTGACATCGGGTGTCTTGGAGGCAGGTAGTTTCCCCCTGGTGATGCGTTGGGCAGACCGCACCACCCTCTGGAGAGCCCTGTGGTTGTGGGCGGTGCAGTTGCCATACATTGTGGTCATACAGCCGGACAGGATGGTCTCAAATGTGCAACTGTAAAAGTGTGTGAGGATTTTAGGTTCCAAAACAAATTTCTTCAGCCTCCTGAGGTTGAAGAGGCGCTGTTGCACATTTTTTTCCAGACTGTCTGTGTGGGTGGATCATTGCAGTTTGTCAGTGATGTGTACGCCGAGGAACTTGAAGCTTTCCACCTTCTCCACTGCTCCTAGTGAACGCGCTTCGTGACTTTGGATTTGTTTACCAAATGCCCTAACAAAAGAAGCTATTTGTACATTATTGATGGACATTATCGAACAAAACAAACATTTATTTTGGAACTGCGATTCCTGGGAGTGCATTCTGATGAAGATCATCAAAGGTAAGTGAATATTTATAATGCTATTTATGACTAATATGTTGACCACCCAATATGGCGGATATCTTTTTGGCTGCTTTGTTGTCTGAACGCTGCACTCAGCTTATTGCATGGTTTGCTTTTTCCATAAAAAAAATTGAAATCTGACACAGCGGTTGCATTAAGAAGTATATCTCTAATTCCTTGTATAACACTTGTATTTTCATCAACATTTATACTGAGTATTTCTGTAAATGGAACCATTTTCCAGAACTTCTTGGGGTTAGACCCACACAGAGAGAACTGCTCCTTTAAAGTAACTAACTTTGGCCTTCCGGATAGCCTGAGTGCACTTATTTCTAATTTGTCTGAACGATAGCCAGTCAGCCTGAGGATGCGTGTACCGAGCCTTTCGCCAAATGCAATTCTTGAGGTGGGGTAACTCTGCAAGATCATTGTCGAACCAGGGGCTGAACCTGTTTTTAAGTCTAATTTTCTTTATGGGGGTGTGTTTGTTAACAATTCCACTGAAAGTATCAAAAAAGAAGGTCCGAGCGTCTTTGACAGAGAGATTCAAGCAGATTCTATACCATTTTACAGAGGCCAGTTCATGAAAGAAGGCTTGCTCATTAATGTTTTTTGCAAGTGTCTATGACAAATCAGGACATGTCATTTCACTGAGCAGCCATTACAAACACAGGCTGTAAAACAGTGATCACTATGGTCATTACAGAAAACATCAGACTGATACCTATATTCATTATTTGTGAGGATAACATTTTGTGAGGAAAACTTTATTTGTGAGGATAGCATTTTCTAGGTGTTTGGAGTCTTACCTTGTGGGATTGGTAATAATCTGAGAAAAATGTAGGGAGTCCCGTTGCTTTAGGACTTGGTCGGGTGGTTTAAGCATGTCCCAGTTTAGGTCATCAAGCAGGACAAATTTAGACTTATAGTGTAAGGGGCCAGGAGAGAGCTTAGGGCAGGTGGGGTACAGGCCGGTGCTGATGGAGGACGATCGCACCCAGCAACAATCAACAAAGAGCTATTTGAAAGTTTAATGCTTAAAACCAACAAATCAAATTGTCTGTGGACAGACTTGGTGGAGACAACCGAGCACTGAAGGTGATCCTTGGTAAAGATTGCTAGTCCCCCACCTGTGGAAGATATGTCTTGCCAAAAAAGGTTATAACCAGAAACGTTAACATCAGTATTGAAAACACGTCTCAGTAATGACCAACACATCTGGATTGGAGCTGTGAACTTACACTTTTAATTGATCCATTTTAGGTAATAAGCTTCTAGTGTTTACGTGCAGAAAACCCAGGCTTTTACTTGAGCAGAAATCAGTGAAGCAGATATTAGAGCACAAGTCAGAATTGGGGCTAGCTACAGTATGGGCCAGAGTGTACATGCACATTTACAGATATCATCAACAGTAATACAGTCAAGGACAGGGAGAGCTCTGCAGTGCTGATTTATGACATCTGAATTTGCATCAGATGGAAACAAGATCATATTGTGCAGCAATTTCATCAGGTAACATGAATACAAAGCCGGTGAGAGGTGGTTCGAATAGTATGGGAGGCCAAAAGTCAGTGTAACCAATAGAGAGTCCCGAGTGTGGGAAAAGACATAGTTTGTCCCACGGATGGGTAAAGACAGTTTGTAGTCAACAAAGTATGCAGGAGTCATGAGACAAAGAGCAAAATGCACAATAAAAAAATAAGTATATATAACAACTTGGGGCCACCATTGTAAGTTCAGAGTCACTTACCCCAACAGTGCGTGAGTGCTGAAATAACACATAAAAAAACAAAATACTGCAAAGTTTCTTAAGAGCTAGAAGCATGGCAGTCCTATCCGTCGGCACCATTTTCATCACCTGATTTAGTATGTAGGAGGTGAAGAGCAACATGCTTCAAACTACACCACTTATTGAGGAAATTTCAAGAGCCAATTTTGTTGTATTATTTTTCCCTTCAGCTAGCCCGGGTGTATCTCCATGTGTGGTTTGGGACATTTTTCAGTACCAAAACTATTTGGCTACTAGCAATAAATCTACACTATGCTGTACACTAAATCTACACACACACACACACACACACACACACACACACACACACACACACACACACACACACACACACACACACACACTTAGCATTCCAGTGGTTTTCCGTAAAGCATTGAGCTCATATCACGTAGCTGGTCGATATCTACCACATCCGTCAATCAAAAAGTAAATTACTACTACTACTGGATGACAAATATCCTTCCCTCTCAATCACGTTTCTCTCTGCTCCCTTCTCTTTCTCATCCTCCCGCCCTCCTGCACTCCCTCCCCCTCATCTCTGGATAGTTCTTCGGAGTCTTTTCTCAGCCCAGCCAGGTATCTCTCCAGGTATCTCTCCAGGTACCCCCCCCCCTCAACCTCTGTCACTCTCTATATATATATAGTATTTCTATCTCTGTCCCTTTCCCTCTCTCTCTCTTTTGCTCTCTTTCTCTCTTCTCTCTCTCTGTGTTTTCTTCCCTTTCTCACTCTCTCTTTTCCTGTATGGTTCTTCTCAGCCCAGTAGCTCCGTACCTTAGTACTTCAGAGCCGTGGTATAGATTACTGTGAGGAGGGGGAACACTGGTTCCGGCTAGCGAATGCACCTGCCATTAATTATTTGTACACACATACATCCCACACACACACACACACACACACACACAGGCCATACACTTTACAGTCTAGTCAGGTCCTGTGTTATTTACCATCCAGAATTAAAGATGAATGAGAGTGATAAATCAAGAAGAGGGAAACACATTAACTCTCCTAACTAGGTGCATGTGTTGGAAACTTAGAGAGATAGAGCAATATATATATAAAGCGCGAGAGAGAGAAACAACCTGCAGTTCGTTAATCACTCTGAAATATGGCCAAGACAGGGTTTGTTGTTTGGGTCGGCTCTGAAAATGATAGATCCCCCCCCACCACACACCCCCATTATTATAGTATGGCTGCTGCTCTATTGATGAATGAGATATACAATGGGGGGAAATAAAAGGAGAGTAGAATGGAGAGTTACTTTTATGGGATCACAGATTACTAATGGGCCTCGACTCGCAGCAATATTATTTAGTGTTGTATCAATGCCAGACCTGGGTTCAACTACTATTTAAAACTTTATCTGTGCTCGATTGAGTCTGCTTGGCTTAATGGATTTAATAGGACAGTCAAAAAGCGCAAACCCAGCTAGAGAAAATGTTGAATGTATTTGAAAGATTTGAAGTAGTATTTGAAACCAGGTTTGTTTAACGTTCATTCCAGAAGAAAAATGTCTCAACCTGGTAGTGATAAATGAAACTAATTAAACGTCTTTCTCCATCTGTATTGAACCCGTTATGGATCCATCCTGCTTTCAGTGGTGCTTGTGTAGCTGTAGTAGGGTTTCATTCCATTCCATTGACATTTGAATGGCATACAATATATGAATAGTTGTTTCAAATCAAATCAAACTTTATTTGCCACATGCGCTGAATACAACAACTGTAGACTTTACCTTGAAATGCTTTATTGATGGATTGATGGATGTGCATATTACATTCAGGATAAATCTATAATAAGAAATCATCCATGCCAAGTGGTAAACTTCAACACTCCTCCTGTCTCCACCCAGGTACCATCTCCATCAACACCCAGCGCCAGGCCTACACGGCCCCAGGAGAGAGTGAGATCCTTGATCTGGATGATAACCTGTACCTTGGAGGACTACCAGAGAATAAACTAGGCATGGTCTTCCCTACAGAGGTACAACACTCACGCACACACGCTCACACACACACACACACACACACACACACACACACACACACACACACACACACACACACACACACACACATACACATATAGACAAACGCACAGAGACACACACACACACACGTAAACAACCAGAGTGTAGCGAACCTGTAGCAGCTTAGAGGTTAATTATGCCTTGCTCAAGGGCACAATGGTAGTGGATGGTAGTAGTGATCTGAAATAAGCAGCTCCCCAGTCACCAGTTTTATTTCACGTGTCTCCAGGTCTGGACAGCTCTCCTAAACTATGGCTACGTGGGCTGCATCCGGGACCTGTTCATCGATGGCCAGAGTAAAGATGTCCGCCGCATGGCCGAGGTTCAGAAGGCTGCAGGGGTCAAACCATCCTGTTCTAAAGAACCGCCCAAGCAGTGCCTGTCAAATCCCTGCCAGAATAACGGGGTCTGTCGGGAGGGATGGAACCGTTACGTCTGTGACTGCTCGGGGACGGGATACCTGGGCCGCTCCTGTGAGAGGGGTAAGACATCCATCCATATTTGATCTCTTTCTGGTTTTGATGAATGGGTATTGATACAGAGTGTTGTTACTCCAGTGAGAGAGGTTAGACACATCCCTTGTTTAAATTGTTTGGTTGAGATACAGATTGAGATCAAGATCAAGATTGTTTACACAGTTGTGACATGGAGAATATTGGGTATAGATAAAGTACGGTTTGTGTTGAAAGGTCTATAAAGAGTAGGGATGTCTTGTGTGTTGAAAGGTCTATGTAGAGTAGGGATGTCTGGTTTGTTGAAAGGTCTATATAGAGTAGGGATGTCTGGTTTGTTGAAAGGTCTATATAGAGTAGGGATGTCTGGTTTGTTGAAAGGTCTATGTAGAGTAGGGATGTCTGGTTTGTTGAAAGGTCTATGTAGAGTAGGGATGTCTGGTTTGTTGAAAGGTCTATGTAGAGTAGGGATGTCTGGTTTGTTGAAAGGTCTATGTAGAGTAGGGATGTCTGGTTTGTTGAAAGGTCTATGTAGAGTAGGGATGTCTGGTTTGTTGAAAGGTCTATGTAGAGTAGGGATGTCTGGTTTGTTGAAAGGTCTATGTAGAGTAGGGATGTCTGGTTTGTTGAAAGGTCTATGTAGAGTAGGGATGTCTGGTTTGTTGAAAGGTCTATGTAGAGTAGGGATGTCTGGTTTGTTGAAAAGTTTGTTGAAAAGTCTATGTAGAGTAGGGATGTCTGGTTTGTTGAAAGGTCTATATAGAGTAGGGATGTCTGGTTTGTTGAAAGGTCTATATAGAGTAGGGATGTCTGGTTTGTTGAAAGGTCTATATAAAGTAGGGATGTCTTGTGTGTTCCACAAAGAACTTTTAAACAAAAACGATTATTTATTTTTCCTTTATTTTACTAGGCAAGTCAGTTAAGAACAAATTCTTAATTTCAATGACGGCCTAGGAACAGTGGGTTAACTGCCTGTTCAGGGGCAGAACAACATATTTGTACCTTGTCAGCTCAGGGATATGAACTTGCAACCTTTCGACGCTCTAGCCACTAGGCTGCCGATTTTGATAAACTCCCATATCTACTGGGTGAAATACCACAGTGTGCCATCACAGCAGCAACCTGTTGCAACAAGAAAAGGGCAAACAGTGAAGAACAAACACCATTGTAAATTCAACCCACATTTATGTTTATTTATTTTCCCTTTTGTACTGTATCTATTTGCACATCGGTACAACACTGTATATGTATATAGACATAATATGACTTTTGAAATGTCTTCATTCTTTTGGAACTTCTGTGAGTGTAATGTTTACCATTAATTTTTTATTGTTTATTTCACTTGCTTTGGCGATGTAAACATATGTTTCCCATGCCAAGGAGAGACAAAGAGAGAGAGAGAGAGAGAGAGAGAGAGAGAGAGAGAGACTTTGACTTTTGGTCTTTCTTTATTGAAACATTCTCAATTCATTTAAAACTCACCCCCCCCCTCCTAAAATAAAAAAATAAAAATATATCCTGTACAAATCACCATACACAAAAAACCTCTCCTACAACCGTATATCCAAAACATCTTCCCCAGCAATACAGACAGCCCCCCCAACACACCATATCTCCTCAAACATCTCCACACATTTGATCATTTTATAGAACTCAAACTCAACCCTAAGGCGCGCAGAGACCATCCCATTAAACAGTAGTAAAGGGTCTGTTATCCCCCCACCTTTGACCCTGTTCCTCCTTGTTAGCCAAATAGCTAACTTTGCCTGAGCAAACAGAAAATTCAACAAAACACATTTTTCTTTCTCCTTACTCGAATACCTGTATCCCATTATAAACATCCCAACAGCAAAAACCACCCCCAACCTGTCACACAGACATTCCAACAGAGACATTAATGGCATTAACCTGGTGCACACAGAAAACACATGAATTACAGTTTCTTTCATTTGACAGAAAGGACACCCCTGCCCAATTCCCGGATCAACCCGTGCCAACCAGCTGTTAGTGGCCAGGGCTCCATGAAGAACCCTCCACTGGAGGTCCCCTGACCTCTTTGGTACTGGGGGTTTGTAGAGCGCCCTCCATCTAAAACCCACCATACTCTCCGCCCCACATACCCCCTGCCACTGATGTGCCTTCACTCCTGTTAGGCTTCTAATGCTCCTAACCTTAACACAGAGGTTGTAGAGGGCTTTACCTCCCACCCCCTCAAACTCCCCAGGCTCGGAGTGTTAAAATCTAACAAGTCCTCCAGACCCCCTTGCCAGTCTCCAGTCTCTGCCGTCACCTGCAGTGGCGGGAACATTGGTGGCCCCTCTCCCTTTGGCCTCTCAAACACCCCCTTACCGGCTCAGACAGTGCCTCCTGGACCTCCTCCAGGAATCTCTCCAGCAGCCTAAGAGACGTTATTCCTGTTTGTTGCGCCAAGACCTCCGGGGTTTTCCACCCCTCCTCTCCCAGCAGTCTCAGGTCACCCAGCCTTTGTAAACCCCCTGCCATCAGTTGCCTCTGCAGGTTGGCCGACTGAACCGATCTCAAAGGGATGGCTGGGTTGTGGAAGATAGGCTCCTCCCACACCCACTGCCCAGGCTCCACACCCCCTTCTCGTGTGGGTCTTAGCAGCTGCCAGGCCCTCAGCACCGCAGAGTAAAACTCTGAGAGACCTGCTGTACTCAGCCTCTCCAGCTTCATGAGGAACAGCTGCCGGTCCAACCCTAATCCGCCAGCTCTCCTCAGCAGCGCATGCTGGTTCCCTCCAGCCAACATCAGTGTGGTACAGCAGTCTCTGCACCGCCTTTAGTCGGAAAGCAGCCATCCTGCTCTCCAGTTCCACCAGGCCCTGTCCTCCTTCGTGGACGGTCATGTACAAAACTGCTGCCTTCAGCCAGTGATGTCCCGACCAAAAGAAGTCCACCAGCTTGCGTTGCAGGTCTGCAAGCAGACCGGCGGGGGGTTGAGGACAGCCAGTTTATGCCACAAGGAAGATGCCACCAGGTTGTTGATTATCAGCACCCTCCCTCTATATGACACTTGGGACAGGAGCCACCTCCACCTGGCCAGTCTTGACACCACTGCCTGTGACAGCCCCTCCCAGTTCTTGCTGACCCACCTCTCCGAGCCCAGGTACACCCCCAACACTTTAAGCCCTTCACAACCCCACTGCAAACCCCCTGGAAGCAGAGGAGGAGCCCTATCCCCCATGCCCCACATAACAGAGCTTTGCTCTTTCCCCAGTTTACCTTAGCTGATGAAGCTCCCTCGTACACCTTCAGACTGGTCTCTAGTTCCTGCATATCTTGCTCATCCCTGACCATCACAGAAACATCATCTGCATATGCTGAGACTGCTATTCCTGTCACCACATCCATGCCTGTCCAGCACACTCCCCGCAGTCTCCTGCGTAGCAGTCCTAAAAAGGCTCAATGGCTAGTGTGTACAGCTGCCCAGATAGAGGGCATCCTTGTCTAATCCCCGTCTCACCCAGACTGGCCTACTGAGCCCCCTCCCACCTTAACCATACATGACGCCCCAGCATACAACAGCTTCACACAGGTCACAAAACTCTTCCCAAACCCAAACACAGACATCACATTAAACAGATACTCATGATCCACTCTATCAAAAGCCTTCTCTTGATCTAAAGAGACCAGTCCAAAGTTCACATTAGAACCTCTCGACAAGTCCAACATGTCCCTAATCAAGAACAAGTTGTCCGTGATTGAGCGTCCCGGTACACAATATGTCTGGTCCTTGTGTATTATAGAGTCCAGATGGGACTTCAGTCTGTTAGAGAGGACCTTGGCAAAAATCTTGTAGTCCGCACAGAGTAATGCCACAGGCCTCCAGTTCTTAAGTTCACACAAGTCCCCTTTTTTGGGCAGGAGAGTCAGAGCCGCCCGACGGCAGCTCATCGGCAACTCTCCTACCCCGACGCATTCACGCAACACGCAAAGAAATCCTGTCCAATTGTTCCCCAGAATTTTTGTAAAATTCCACTGGAAGTCCATCGACCCCGGGTGCACGACCGGGGGACATCTGGGTTACTGCCTCTGCCAGTTCATGTGACAACAGAGGAATGTCCATTTCATCCCTCTGTGCCCGAGAGAGCTTAGGGAGTCCTTCGAACAAGACCTGAGCACACATAGGATCACACATTTCTGCCCTATACAATTCAGTATAAAACTCCACAGTCCGCTCCCGCATCTCCCCCACCACAGAGGTCACCCTCCCATCAGACAGCCGTAGACAATGCATACCCTTGGCTTCACTGCTCTGTCTTTCCAAACCAAAGAAGAAGGAGCTGGGAGCATCCATCTCCTTGAGCATGGAGAACCTAGCTCTTACAAGTGCTCCCTTTGCTTTAACCTGGAAAAAACTGCCCAGGTCCCTACGTAATTCGGCTAAGTTAGCCTGGAGGCCTACATTGCCTTGCCCCACCATCTCTACCTCCATCTCACTAATACACCGCTCTAGTTCCCCCAATACTCTCCTAGCCTCTGAGGATGAGAGAGCTGTGTACTGTTGACAGAAAAGCCGAATTTGCACTTTCCCCACATCCCACCATTGACTCAGAGACTCATACTCCTCTCTTCGCTGCCCCCATCTTTCCCAAAAGTCTGGAAACCTGAGCAAAAGGTGGCATCTTGTAAGAGCTTTACATTGAACTTCCAATAAGATGCCTGCCGGGGCCCTGGTGAAATAGACAGCCGAGCCATGGTTATGTGGTGATCCGAAAACCCCACTGGGAGAATGGTAGCACCCAGCAGCCTATTGCTCTGATTCCTGGACATGTAAAAACGATCAAGTCGAGCCGCACTCACCCTAGCCCCAAAAAAAACCTTCACCCACGTATACTGTCTTGTGTTTGGATGTTTAGTTCTCCAAACATCCACTAGGTCAAACTGATTAAAGATGTCCCTTAACACTCCCACTGACACTGAATGAGGCTCTTCCCCATTTCTGTCTTTTGTAAAATCCATTGTACAGTTCCAGTCACCTCCGATCAACCAGCGTCTCCTCAGGCGCTACTTGTGAGAGTTCCTGTCTAAGACTCCCAAATAGAACCCCTCTTTCTCTCCCTGTGTTAGGCGCATACACATTTATAAAGACAAAAACCATGTTGTTAATTTCTGCTTTAACAACAAGCAACCTACCCCTACACACCTCCTTTGAGGAGCAAATTTTTACAGCCAGACCCGGTGCAAAAAGGACTGCCACCCCTGCACTAAGATTTGTCCCATGGCTCAACACACTTGCCCCTTTCCACCAGAGCCCCCAATCAACTTCATTCACCACATCACTATGAGTCTCCTGCAGAAACAACACCTGTACTTTTTTTTGTTTTACATATTCACCCAACACACTCCTCTTTCCCGCATCTCTGGCGCCATTTATATTGAGCGAGCCTACCCGAAGAGTCTCCATAAGAAGTGGGAGAAAAGCCAGCAGAGAAATAGACCAATAGCAAAGCTCAAAAAGCCCCAGTGTCAGTAAGAAATTAAACATTTAAACAGTGTCTGAAGGTAAACCTTTACGCACTATTGTGACCCACTTCCTCAACCTAAACCGTTTCCTGGGTGAGAGGGCACCATGCCCCTCATTTCTCATAGCATGTTGTACTGATCTTACAAACTTTCTAGGATCAGGAAAAAAAGTCTCAAGATTAACTTTTTTCCCCTTAGTCTCATTCAGGAACCTTGTCAGTTCTCTCAACGTGTACTTAGACCCCTCTGGTTGACTGGCTGTCAGCTCCGGGCCAATTGAAGAGGAGTCTGAAAAAAATAACTCCTCATCCTCTTCCTCAGACTCACTTTCCTCCTCTTCTCTATCTCCCACCCTGACCACCTGCCCTTTCTCTCTGTTTAGGGCCTCACCCACAGCAACGGGCAACATTTCCATGGTACCTTTATCCACATCCTTTTTCCTTTTCCTCTTGACACCCTCCTCCTCCCCCCCTAATCTCTTACACTTCCCCACTATACTCTCCTCATCCACTAGAATAACCTGACTAGACGCAGTATCATCTGCACCACCCTCTATAGCATGACTAGGGCCAGCCTCAGCTACACCACCCTCCATAGCATGACTAGGGCCAGCCTCAGCTACACCACCCTCCATAGCATGACTAGGCCCAGCATCATCTGCACCACCCTCCATAGCATGTCTAGGCCCAGCCTCAGCTACCCCACCATCTCTAGCCTGACTAGACCCAGCCTCTGCTTCTCCACCATCTCTAGCCTGACTAGCCCCAGCCTCATCTACACCACCATCTCTAGCCTGACTAGACCCAGCCTCATCTACACCACCATCTCTAGACTGACTAGGCCCAGCCTCTGCTGTCTGCATCTCCTTACCCCCTGCATTTTGACCTCGATTTCCCCCACTTGCACCCTCACTCCGTCTATGGCCTTTATGTGGGCACGCAAAGCTCTTGTGCCCCAAATCCCCACATTCAAAACACCGTAGACTATCTGTGCTGGCAAAACCTGCATAGAGCCCCTCCCCATGCCTCACTTTGAAATGCACATTTAGCTGTTGCTCATTATTGTTCAGAAACATAAACACTTGCCTCCTGAACGAAACAACGTGCTTAACGGCATCTGCCTGAAAACCTGCTGACAGTACACGGAAACCGCTAGCAAACTTACCAAAACGACTCAGCTCTTTCCTAATTTGATCGTCCGTAATAAACGGAGGCAAATTTGCCACTACAACTCTTGTTGAAGGGGTAGAGAGAGGTGAAATTGACACCAACACATCTCTTACAAATATTCCGCTAGCAATTAGCCTACCGACCAAATTTGCCCTTTTCATGAACACAACCACAGCTTTGTTCATTCTAGAAGCAGAATGTATAAACTCAGCTCCTACCTGTTCACCGACCGCGAGCAGAACCTCCTCCACCTTAACTCCGTTCTCAGGAACACACCTGAATCCATGCTGTATCGACAGCGTCTCGTCCGCGCGCTAGGCTGAGAAGCCATTGCGCACACTACACCTTCCACCCCCCCGGAAAGTTACTCTGTCCTCTTCCACCCTAACTTTGAAAAAAAAACTTTGGATACCGCTAAAAACAAATATTGCATTAACCCTCCACCATAGAAAATAACATGTAAAGAAAAGAATCAAGAAAGTTAGTTAGGATAGAGCTTTCCACACCAAACACTCAAACTCCAAAAACACCCAGCATGCACCGAGAGAGAGAGAGAGAGAATTGACTGCTCTGAGCTTCGGTCACTTCTGGAGAGAGAATTGACTGCTCTGAGCTTCGGTCACTTCTGGCCTCCTACACGGAACTGTAAAATGGCTGTCTTCTCCTGCTAACCATTTGGCTCATCAACCCACTCACTCATGACCAGATCCCAAGAGAAATAGAATCACTCTAGTCCCTCTCTTCCTCCCTCCCTCCTACCTGCGGCACAGAGAAGAGGATAACTATTTGAAGGTAGAGAGATGGAGAGAGAGAAGGACAGACACTGAGCAATTCATTTCAGCATACTAACGAATCAGGTCTCCAAGGATGCCCCTTGCAGTGAATTAGACATACAGGGTAGGGTGTGTAGATTAGTAATGCTTAGTAATGCACTGTGTGGCGGGTTGTTCCGTGTCATATAAATGAACCATATTTCATATTGGCAATTAATTTCTCATCCCTTCACAATTCAACTAAGTGAGACAGTGATTATGACAAAGTGAGAACATTTGCTTTTTAACTTTTTAATATATGTTTGGTCTATAAAATATATATTTGTTAAGTGCATGTGTGTGTATGTACTGTACAGTTGAAGTTGGAAGGTTACATACACTTAGGTTGGAGTCATTAAACATTACATTTATTGTTAACAAACTATAGTTTTGGCAAGTCGGTTAGGAATCTACTTTGTGCATGACACGAGTAACTTTTCCAACAATTGTTTACAGACAGATTATTTAATTTATATTTCACTGTATCACAATTCAGTGGGTCAGAAGTTTACATACACTAAGTTGACTGTGCCTTTAAAGAGGTTGGAAAATTTCAAGAAATTATGTCATGGCTTTAGAAGCTTCTGATAGGCTAATTGACATAATTTGAGTCAATTGGAGGTGTACCTGTGGATGTATTTCAAGGACTACCTTCAAACGCAGTGCCTCTGCTTGACATCATGGGAAAATCAAAAGAAATCAGCCAATACCTGGGTCATCCCTGGGAGCAATTTCAAAACGCCTGAAGGAACCACATTCATCTGTACAAACAATAGTACGAAAGTATAAACACCATGGGACCATGCAGCCGTCATACTGCTCAGGAAGGAGAAGCGTTCTGTCTCCTAGAGATGAACGTACTTTGGTGCGAAAAGTGCAAATCAATCCCAGAACAACAGCAAAGAACCTTGTGAAGATGCTGGAGGAGACGGGTACAATCCACAGTAAAACGAGTCCTATATCGACATAACCTGAAAATCCGCTCAGCAAGGAAGAAACCACTGCTCCAAAACCGCCATAAAAAAGACAGACTACCGTTGCAACTGCACATGGGGACAAATATCGTTATTTTTGGAGAAATGTCCTCTGATCTGATGAAACAAAATTAGAACTGTTTGGCCTTAATGACCATCATTATGTTTGGAGGAAAAAGGGGGAGGCTTGCATGCCCAAGAACACTATCCCAACTATGAAGCATGTGGGTGGCAGCATCATGTGGAGGTTCTTTGCTGCAGGTGGGACTGGTGCACGTCACAAAATAGATGGCATCATGAGGTAGGAAAATGATGCGGATAAATTGAAACAACATCTCAACACATCAGTTAAAGCTTGGTCGCAAATGGCTCTTCCAACTGGACAATGACCACAAGCAAACGTACGAAGTTGTGGCAAAATGGCTTAAGGACAACAAAGTCAATGTATTGGAGTGGCCATCAAAAAGCCCTGACCTCAATCCTATAGAAAATGTGTTGGCAGAAATGAAAAAGCATGTGCGAGAAAGGAGGCCTACAAACCTGATTCAGTTACACCAGCTCTGTCAGGAGGAATGGGCCAAAATTCACCCAAATTATTGTGGGAAGCTTGTGGAAGGCTACCCGAAACGTTTGACCCAGGTTAAACAATTTAAATGCAATGCTACCAAATAGTAATTGAGTGTATGTAAACTTCTGACCCATTGGGAATTTGATGAATCTGCTATTATTCTGACATTTCACATTCTTAAAATAAAGTGGTGATCTTAACTGACATAAAACAGGGACTTTTTAGTAGGATTAAATGTCAGGATTTGTGAAAAACTGAGTTTAAATGTATTTGGCTAAGGTGTATGTAAACTTCAGACTTCAACTGTATATGTGACTGCACGCGTGTGTGTGTTTCATTCTGTCGCCATGTAATCAGACATTGCTTAGTCTTGTCCCACTTGGCAGCGTCTTTACTGAGAGGCATTGCTGTAATGCCAATCTGGTGCTTGTCGACAGATGCATCATGCATCATTCTAACTGTCCAGTTGTCTACTAGCATCAAAACGTAAACATCTCCAATCTCTATAACTATTTAAAGCTAAAGTGTGGAATTTGGAAAGTGGAAAGATGTTCAATTGTCATTTTCTCTGTGGGAGTCAGTCACACTTTTTCTTTTCTATTTGTAGATGTAAGAAGAAGGAAGGTTTTTGTAGATTTTTTGGATGTTTGAGGATTTTCTAGATATTTGTAGATTTTCTAGATATTTGTAGAAGTATAGTGCTGTGTTGTGAGCTACTGTACTGTCCAGGTCACATTTGCAAGTTGTATTTGTCGATGAGAGAGAGTAATGTGTGCATACCTTATTACAGCCTTGTTTCTACATGGATGTACTGTACGCTAAAGCGGTCAAGCGTAATCAGCAGTGCGCAGCATGGTCGGTCACTCACTGTGAATCAGCCAGGTCACCTGAGATACAAGTCAGTATTCGACCATCCATCAATGTCTGAGGACTTCGGGAGATACAAGTCAGTATTCGACCATCCATCAATGTCTGAGGACTTCGGGAGATACAAGTCAGTATTCGACCATCCATCAATGTCTGAGGACTTCGGGAGATACAAGTCAGTATTCGACCATCCATCAATGTCTGAGGACTTCGGGAGATACAAGTCAGTATTCGACCATCCATCAATGTCTGAGGACTTCAGGAGATGACGTGGAAACCGTCCACTAGGGGAAAAGTGACCGCTGTTACCTTCCAGTAGTTTGGGGTTTTGCTAGGGTACGGTGGACGGGGATGGCATATGGGCGGAAGCATCTGCATCTAATTCAGAAGGTTGCAAGTTTTAATCCAGCGATATAAACCTTAACTTTTACCTTACCCCTGACCTTAACCCTTACCTTAACCCTTATCTTATCCCTTACCTTTACCCTTACCTTAACCCTTACCTTAACCCTTAACCCTTACCTTATCCATTCAGAGGTATTGCCTAACCTTAATTAAGAATTCAGAGTTAAATCCTATATTTCACCTTAAACACTTCAAAATGTGATGTTTGAGAAACATGGCTGAACCTCTAATTCTAAGGTGAGACTGTGAGAGCTGGGAACAGTGTATAGGGTAGTGTGAATGACAGTACTCACTATTAGGAAATATGTCATTCAGAAACTTTTGGTGGTGACAATGTTCGATAGACCACGTCACATCCGAATGGGAGAGGGGGGAGAGAGAGGGGTAGAGAGAACAGTGAAATAAAGAGAGAACAGGGAGAGAGAAAGAGAACAGGGCGAGAGAGGGGAGGGAGGAGACAGCAGAGAGAGAGAGAGAGAGAGAGAACAGGGAGAGAGAGGGGAGGGAGGGAGGAGACAGCAGAGAGAGAGATAGAGAACAGGGAGAGAGAAAGAGAACAGGGAGAGAGAGGGGAGGGAGGGAGGAGACAGCAGAGAGAGAGATAGAGAACAGGGAGAGAGTTTTTGAGTTTGTATAAAACCTTTATTTTTTACTCAAGTGTTAACATAAATAATGACACACTGCCTTTTCAGAAATGAAACAACAAATGTAATTCCTAAACAAAAATAAATACATAACATATACATTCAACTAATTTCATCAGCAAAAAATAATTTCCCCTCCTCTACAAAACAAAACGCTCCTTCGTAGGCCCACTTCTCCTCAAATAATAGGAGATCTTTTACAGCTGAAAATAACTCAAAATCTACTTTTATTCTTGCTTTCACTAATCCTTTAAAAACACATCTTACATCCTGCCCATATCCCGTTTCTATCTTATGTTTCCTACTCAGAAAAATTGACATCTTAGCTTGTCCCAAAATAAATTGCAACATTTGACATTTTCTTTTCTGTTGTTTACTATATTGAAACCCCAAAATAAAAACAGTGTTATTGAAAAACTCCCCTACAGCTTTAAACAAAGATTCCAGCATTTCCAATAGAGGTGTTATCCTCTCACACTCCATAAAACAGTGAAAAATGGTTTCCCTTATATTACAAAAAGGACATCCATCTCTAACATCTGAGTTAATAACAGATACAAAAGCATTAACTGCAATGATGCCATGTAAAACCCTCCATTGCATATCACCAGTACCCTTTTGTAACGGTGGCTTGTACAGTGCTCTCCATGCTGGCTTTACCTTGTCATCAATGCCCAATTATAACCTCCATGGAGTGTCTTTTCTATTTTTCAATTTATCTTTATTCAACACCTTGACACACCCCCTATACAAGTCCTTCCCATTCACCTCATCCAAACCCACCTCCTCCAACCCTCTCAAATCCAGCAATAACGCCTTTCTTTCTGACTCTGGGATATTTGGTGTAATCCCTAGTTTTGGAAATGAGACGTCTTCATCTTGCACCTTCTTCTTGTGGCTACTAAGCATACCCCATTCTTCCGCTGACAGAGCCTTCCTACAGCTCCCCAGCATTTGTCCGACAATCCTTTCCGACCTCATCCCCAAATGTTCTGCCACCCGTCTTCCATCCATTAAGGCGGGCCCAGCCATGGCCATTAACTGTCTTAAGGTGATGATTTTCCCCTTCACCAGAATCTTGGAGAAATGTGGAACAGCTGCAGTTGTACAATCCAGTCTTGCCCCATACACCAGAGGTTCATCCAACAGCCAATGCACTGACTCCGCTGAAGCTCGTCTGGACACCTTCATTATGCTCCACACTCTGAGAAGGCCTCTGTAAAACGGAGGTACTCCCTCCCTAGAAATCTGGCTACTATCAACCAGAAATAAAGCCTTCTTTAAACCTAATCCTCCAACCCGCTGTAATATAAGACCTGCCACCCCTCTCCACACCACATTTTCCGGTCCATAAAGCAACCTTTGAATAAACTGAAACCGGAAAGCAGCAGCCCTACTAGCAAGATGTACAAGACCTTGTCCCCCTCCTCTTTTGACAAATACAAAACACTTTGTGGAACCCAGTGATATTTATCCCAAAAGAAATCCACAATAATTGCCTGTATCTTAGCCAGAAGGCCAGATGGTGGTTCTAAAACTGACAACCGATGCCACAGTGCAGAGGCAATCACATTGTTAACTCTAATAGTGCACCCCCTATATGACATACGAGATAATAACCAACGCCATCTCCTCATCCTCCCTTCCACCATTTCAACCACCCCACTCCAATTTTCTTCCATAGTCCCCTCATCTCCTAGGTACACTCCAAGATACTTAAAACCTCCCTTACACCATTCTAGCCCCCCTGGCAAAGCCATGATCCCTCCAGACCATTCTCCAATCTGTAAAGCACAACTCTTTTCCCAATTTACCTTTGCAGAGGATATTCCCCTAAAACGATCAACCATTAGACTCAAGCTATCCACCTCCGCTTGATTTTTCACTAGCACAACTACATCATCAGCATAGGCTGAGAGACGAATAGGAGGAATATCCTCTGAAAGGCACACCCCTGCAATGCAACTTCTAATGCTATTTAGTAGTGGCTCTATAGCAATGGCATATAACATCCCTGACATAGAACATCCCTGCCTAATACCTCTACACACTTTAAAAGGAGCACTCAAACCACCGTTAACTTTCAATACACTTTCAATGTCACCATATATCACCTTTATCATGGCAATAAAACCAGAGCTGAACCCAAACGCCTCAAACGTGTGCCATAAATATTGATGTTCAACTCGGTCAAATGCCTTTTCCTGATCAATTGAAATTAGACCAGCATCCAACCCAATAGCCCTAGAGACGTCCAAAAAATCACGAATCAGAGAAATGTTATCCCCTATCTGCCTGCCAGGAACACAGTAGGACTGATCCGTATGTATGATTTGCCCCATCACCTCCCTCAGCCTGTTGGACAAAGCTTTTGACAATATCTTATAATCAGTGCACAATAAAGCCACCGGCCTCCAGTTCTTCACCTCCCTCAGGTCACCCTTTTTGGGCAGTAGGGTGAGGACAGCCCTTCTGCAGCTTATTGGTAGTAACCCTCCGGTTAAACTATCATTAGCTACTTCTAACCAATCCTCTCCCAACATAGCCCAAAAAGACTTAAAAAAGTCAACGGGAAGCCCATCAATGCCTGGTGCCCTTCCATTTTCCATGCCTTTTAATGCAGTGTATAAATCCTGCAAAGACAATGGTTGCTCAAGCTCAACCTGAGCTTCTGCAGCCACCTTTGGGAGCCCATCAAAGAACTGCTGTGTCACTGTTTTGTCCTCTTTGTATTCACACTTGTAGAGCTCAGCATAGAACTCTACTGCCCTCTGTCTAATTTTACTAGGGCTAGTGAGCTCTTGTCCAACAGCTGATTTGAGACAATGAATAATTTTTCTTTGTCCATTCTTTTTCTCTAAACCAAAGAAAAATGTGGATGAGGCGTCCATTTCAGATATTCCCTGAAATTTTCTTCTCACCAGTGCCCCCTGTGCTCTGATACCCAGCAGGTCTGCCAATGCAGCTTTTCTCCTCTTGAGGGCCTGAGTATGGCCTCGATCTCCTGTGGTCTCAACCAACGTCATGAGTTCCACTATTTCAATCTCTAGGGCTTTCATTTATCTGGTGATATCCTTGGTGACATTCCTCGTGTATTGATTACAAAATTGTTGAATCTGGATTTTCCCTATATCCCACCATTGTTGAATGGATACAAAACTGGCCTTTTGAGACCTCCACCTCTCCCCCAAAAAAACTGAAACAGTTCCTGAAGTGAGCATCACTCAATAAAGTTATATTAAAATGCCAGTAAGCGCTTTTGGGTTTTACATCGTTAATGAACACCACCTCTGTTATTAAACAATGATCAGAAAATCCCACTGGAGTTATCACACTTGATTTACAGACCTGAGATTGATGCTCAAAAACATAAAACCTATCTAACCTGGCCATAGAGATGATGTTCTCTCTCACATGCGCCCAGGTGTACTGCCTTGTTCCTCCATGTTGACTAAGCCAAATATCACACAATTCATTTGTTACAATGAGGCGTTTTAAAAACGTCCTTGAGGCTATATGAGTTTCTTGGTGATTTCTATCTAAATCACTAACTATGCAGTTAAAATCCCCAGCAATAAACAAATAATCTTCTTTGTTACATTTCTCAATGGTATTTGATAATGTCTCTAAAAAACATACCCTCTCAACTGTCACCACTGGGGCATATACATTTATCAGACACATAGTGATGTTTTCATACCTTGCTCTAACTTTTAATAACCTCCCCTCAACTATCTCTTCAACCTCATATGACAAAGGCAAAACCCCTTTTTTTTAATAAGATAACCACACCCCCACTTTTTGAGTTTTTATGACTACACACCATTGCCCCCCCCCACTCCTGTTGCCACATAACTTCATTTTCCAAATTACTATGCGTTTCTTGTAGAAAAATTATGTCACTTCCCTTTCCCCTAATTAACTCATACACCATGGCTCTTTTTTTTACATCTCTTGCCCCATTTACGTTTAAAGAAGAGATCTTAAAACTGCTCATGGATAAAAAAAATATACAGAGGAAGATCCAGCCACCACATCTCTTTACAGAGTTAAAACTGCAACTGAACTCTTTCATTTTCTTTAGAATTTACATCACTTATCACTCTCGTGACCACTTTCTTGAGTCTAGCAATTTCAGGGCTTTTCAAACTTCCCCCTGTAATTTTTGACATCAGAAACTTTGCTGATTCAATAAACAATTCACGTTCAGGGAAAAAATCAGTTACATTGTAATCCTGCATATATATCTTCCCTTTTGTCAACTTCAGAAATTGACGTATCCTCTCGATCCCATACCTCCCTTCCACCCCATTTATCTCACTATATTGTTGTGACGCGTCAGATGACTCACTCTCGCTATCCTCCCCAGAAGAATACTCCACCATCTCTACAACTTGTTCATCTTCAGCTGATTTATCAATCTCTACCTTTCTCTTAGAATTAGACCGACCCTTCACCACCCCTTAAATTCTTCCTTTTACTCCTCGGTATTTTGAAAACATCCGCTTCCTTTTCCGTTATTTCAATCTCCTCTTGACTTCCAATTTCATTTTCCAGCACCACCTCCCTCTTTGTTCTGATCTACCACAATTGCCCCCGTATTCACACTGCCTTCCTCTCCTACTTTTCCAACCACATCTGCCCACCTTCTCTCTTCCCCTGCACCCGTAGTATTTTCATCCCTTCGCGGTGTTGCGTTAGTTGTACCCGCACTAAAGCTACTGCCAGGCTCAGCGCGCTCATTCTCGGGACAACTACGCACATTTACATTTACATTTAAGTCATTTAGCAGACGCTCTTATCCAGAGCGACTTACAAATTGGTGCGTTCACCTTATGACATCCAGTGGAACTGCCACTTTACAATAGTGCATCTAAATCTTTTAAGGGGGGGTTGGATTACTTTATCCTATCCTAGGTATTCCTTAAAGAGGTGGGGTTTCAGGTGTCTCCGGAAGGTGGTGATTGACTCCGCTGTCCTGGCGTCGTGAGGGAGTTTGTTCCACCATTGGGGGGCCAGAGCAGCGAACAGTTTTGACTGGGCTGAGCGGGAACTGTACTTCCTCAGTGGTAGGGAGGCGAGCAGGCCAGAGGTGGATGAACGCAGTGCCCTTGTTTGGGTGTAGGGCCTGATCAGAGCCTGGAGGTACTGAGGTGCCGTTCCCCTCACAGCTCCGTAGGCAAGCACCATGGTCTTGTAGCGGATGCGAGCTTCAACTGGAAGCCAGTGGAGAGAGCGGAGGAGCGGGGTGACGTGAGAGAACTTGGGAAGGTTGAACACCAGACGGGCTGCGGCGTTCTGGATGAGCTGTAGGGGTTTAATGGCACAGGCAGGGAGCCCAGCCAACAGCGAGTTGCAGTAATCCAGACGGGAGATGACAAGTGCCTGGATTAGGACCTGCGCCGCTTCCTGTGTGAGGCAGGGTCGTACTCTGCGGATGTTGTAGAGCATGAACCTACAGGAACGGGCCACCGCCTTGATGTTATTTGAGAACGACAGGGTGTTGTCCAGGATCACGCCAAGGTTCTTAGCGCTCTGGGAGGAGGACACAATGGAGTTGTCAACCGTGATGGCGAGATCATGGAACGGGCAGTCCTTCCCGGGAGGAAGAGCAGCTCCGTCTTGCCGAGGTTCAGCTTGAGGTGATGATCCGTCATCCACACTGATATGTCTGCCAGACATGCAGAGATGCGATTCGCAACCTGGTCGTCAGAAGGGGGAAAGGAGAAGATTAATTGTGTGTCGTCTGCATAGCAATGATAGGAGAGACCATGTGAGGTTATGACAGAGCCAAGTGACTTGGTGTATAGCGAGAATAGGAGAGGGCCTAGAACAGAGCCCTGGGGGACACCAGTGGTGAGAGCACGTGGTGAGGAGACAGATTCTCGCCACGCCACCTGGTAGGAGCGACCTGTCAGGTAGGACGCAATCCAAGCGTGGGCCGCGCCGGAGATGCCCAACTCGGAGAGGGTGGAGAGGAGGATCTGATGGTTCACAGTATCGAAGGCAGCCGATAGGTCTAGAAGGATGAGAGCAGAGGAGAGAGAGTTAGCTTTAGCAGTGCGGAGCGCCTCCGTGATACAGAGAAGAGCAGTCTCAGTTGAATGACTAGTCTTGAAACCTGACTGATTTGGATCAAGAAGGTCATTCTGAGAGAGATAGCGGGAGAGCTGGCCAAGGACGGCACGTTCAAGAGTTTTGGAGAGAAAAGAAAGAAGGGATACTGGTCTGTAGTTGTTGACATCGGAGGGATCGAGTGTAGGTTTTTTCAGAAGGGGTGCAACTCTCGCTCTCTTGAAGACGGAAGGGACGTAGCCAGCGGTCAGGGATGAGTTGATGAGCGAGGTGAGGTAAGGGAGAAGGTCTCCGGAAATGGTCTGGAGAAGAGAAGAGGGGATAGGGTCAAGCGGGCAGGTTGTTGGGCGGCCGGCCGTCACAAGACGCGAGATTTCATCTGGAGAGAGAGGGGAGAAAGAGGTCAGAGCACAGGGTAGGGCAGTGTGAGCAGAACCAGCGGTGTCGTTTGACTTAGCAAACGAGGATCGGATGTCGTCGACCTTCTTTTCAAAATGGTTGACGAAGTCATCTGCAGAGAGGGAGGAGGGGGAGGAGGATTCAGGAGGGAGGAGAAGGTGGCAAAGAGCTTCCTAGGGTTAGAGGCAAGATGCTTGTAATTTAGAGTGGTAGAAAGTGGCTTTAGCAGCAGAGACAGAAGAGGAAAATGTAGAGAGGAGGGAGTGAAAGGATGCCAGGTCCGCAGGGAGGCGAGTTTTCCTTCATTTCCGCTCGGCTGCCCGGAGCCCTGTTCTGTGAGCTCGCAATGAGTCGTCGAGCCACGGAGCGGGAGGGGAGGACCGAGCCGGCCTGGAGGATAGGGGACATAGAGAGTCAAAGGATGCAGAAAGGGAGGAGAGGAGGGTTGAGGAGGCAGAATCAGGAGATAGGTTGGAGAAGGTTTGAGCAGAGGGAAGAGATGATAGGATGGAAGAGGAGAGAGTAGCGGGGAGAGAGAGCGAAGGTTGGGACGGCGCGATACCATCCGAGTAGGGGCAGTGTGGGAAGTGTTGGATGAGAGCGAGAGGGAAAAGGATACAAGGTAGTGGTCGGAGACTTGGAGGGGAGTTGCAATGAGGTTAGTGGAAGAACAGCATCTAGTAAAGATGAGGTTGAGCGTATTGCCTGCCTTGTGAGTAGGGGGGTAGGTGAGAGGGTGAGGTCAAAAGAGGAGAGGAGTGGAAAGAAGGAGGCAGAGAGGAATGAGTCAAAGGTAGACGTGGGGAGGTTAAAGTCGCCCAGAACTGTGAGAGGTGAGCCGTCCTCAGGAAAGGAGCTTATCAAGGCATCAAGCTCATTGATGAATTCTCCGAGGGAACCTGGAGGGCGATAAATGATAAGGATGTTAAGCTTGAAAGGGCTGGTAACTGTGACAGCATGGAATTCAAAGGAGGCGATAGACAGATGGGTAAGGGGAGAAAGAGAGAATGACCACTTGGGAGAGATGAGGTTCCCGGTGCCACCACCCCGCTGACCAGAAGCTCTCGGGTGTGCGAGAACACGTGGGCGGACGAAGAGAGAGCAGTAGGAGTAGCAGTGTTATCTGTGGTGATCCATGTTTCCGTCAGTGCCAAGAAGTCGAGGGACTGGAGGGAGGCATAGGCTGAGATGAACTCTGCCTTGTTGGCCGCAGATCGGCAGTTCCAGAGGCTACCGGAGACCTGGAACTCCACGTGGGTCGTGCGCGCTGGGACCACCAGATTAGGGTGGCCGCGGCCACGCGGTGTGGAGCGTTTGTATGGTCTGTGCAGAGAGGAGAGAACAGGGATAGACAGACACATAGTTGACAGGCTACAGAAGAGGCTACGCTAATGCAAAGGAGATTGGAATGACAAGTGGACTACACGTCTCGAATGTTCAGAAAGTTAAGCTTACGTAGCAAGAATCTCATTGACTAAAATGATTAAAATGATACAGTACTGCTGAAGTAGGCTAGCTGGCAGTGGCTGCGTTGTTGACTTTGTAGGCTAGCTGGCAGTGGCTGCGTTGTTGACACTACACTAATCAAGTCGTTCCGTTGGGTGTGATAGTTTTGACAGTGCTGCTATTCGGGGGCTAGCTGGCTAGCTAGCAGTGTTGATTACGTTACGTTGCGTTAAAAGAACGACAATAGCTGGCTAGCTAACCTAGAAAATCGCTCTAGACTACACAATTATCAATTGTGTTGAATAACTATAATCTGTACTCTGAAGAGTACTATATGTTGAATCACTATAATCTGAAGAGTACTGTATGTTGAATCACTATAATCTGAAGAGTACTGTATGTTGAATCACTATAGTCTGAAGAGTACTGTATGTTGAATCACTATAGTCTGAAGAGTACTGTATGTTGAATCACTATAATCTGAAGCGTACTGTATGTTGAATCACTATAATCTGAATTGTACTGTTTGTTGAATCACTATAATCTGAAGAGTACTGTATGTTGAATCACTATAGTCTGAAGAGTACTGTATGTTGAATCACTATAATCTGAAGCGTACTGTATGTTGAATCACTATAGTCTGAAGAGTACTGTATGTTGAATCACTATAATCTGAAGAGTACTGTATGTTGAATCACTATAATCTGAAGCGTACTGTATGTTGAATCACTATAATCTGAAGAGTACTGTATGTTGAAGCCCTATAATCTGAAGACACTGTATGTCGAATCACTATAATCTGAAGACACTGTATGTTGAATAACTATAGTCTGAAGAGTACTGTTTGTTGAATAACTATAGTCTGAAGAGTACTGTTTGTTGAATAACTATAGTCTGAAGAGTACTGTTTGTTGAATCACTATAATCTGAAGACACTGTAGGCTGACTAGTTGGAGACTGAGCGGTGGTTCTTACAGACGGAATGTGGGATCCACCCTGGCACACTGCCAGCTGTTTTGACGTCTCCAGATTGTAAACCGGAGCCTGTGTGTATGTGCGTGTGCCTAGTACTCACTTTTTCATGCATGGTGTACTTTACCACCTGGTGGATAAATACACAGAGACCACACACCCACTTTGAATGGAAGATTTTAATTAACCCTTGTGCTTTGCTGGAAAAGAAAATGACCTGCACAGTTTAAACACACTCAAGACAGACAAAGAATCAAATAAAAACAGCCCAAACTTTATTTTGTCAGACCTTTCAGAAAGAAGAAATAACAAGAACATTTGATTTAAAAAACTATATTTAAGAATTCATTATTTGTTTCTTACAAACAATAATTTTCTGTTTGGAGCTCATTTTGGAGTGTCTGTGTCAGAGATCTGCTGCTCAGTACGAAGGAGAAGCTTGGGAAAGCTCCTTTTCACCCAAACATAATTAATAAAGTGCAACCAGAACCAGTCAAATCAAAATACTTCAAAGACACTTTTTTATTTTGGACCAGTGCAAATATCTGTACACATGAAAACCTCCGGGTCAAAATGACCAACAATATCATGCTTGTATACACAATCTACACAGATTTTCCACAACACATCAGTGTCCACATTTTGAAGTTAGGTTGAAAGAGAGGTTAACTAGTATTTTAGACAACTCAAATTTGTAAATGGGTCAAATTGACACGTAACATAATAGGAGGGTTAAACAGACAAAGCTAGGTTTTCCTTCCCGGCCTGAATGCATCCTAAAGGTCCTCCTGAACGCATACCAAATGTCCTTCTGAATGCATCCTAAAAGTCCTCCTGAATGGATCCTAAATGTCCTTCTGAACGCATACCAAATGTCCTTCTGAACGCATACTAAATATCCTCCAGAACTCGTACTAAATGTCCTCCAGAACTCATACTAAACGTCCTCCAGAACTCATACTAAATGTCCTCCAGAACTCATACTAAATGTCCTCCAGAACTCATACTAAATTTCCTCCAGAACTTATACTAAATGTCCTCCAGAACGCATACCAAATGTCCTTCTGAATGCATCCTAAAAGTCCTCCTGAATGGATCCTAAATGTCCTTCTGAACGCATACCAAATGTCCTTCTGAACGCATACTAAATATCCTCCAGAACTCGTACTAAATGTCCTCCAGAACTCATACCAAATGTCCTTCTGAATGCATCCTAAAAGTCCTCCTGAATGGATCCTAAATGTCCTTCTGAACGCATACCAAATGTCCTTCTGAACGCATACTAAATATCCTCCAGACCTCGTACTAAATGTCCTCCAGAACTCATACCAAATGTCCTTCTGAATGCATCCTAAAAGTCCTCCTGAATGGATCCTAAATGTCCTTCTGAACGCATACCAAATGTCCTTCTGAACGCATACTAAATATCCTCCAGAACTCGTACTAAATGTCCTCCAGAACTCATACCAAATGTCCTTCTGAATGCATCCTAAAAGTCCTCCTGAATGGATCCTAAATGTCCTTCTGAACGCATACCAAATGTCCTTCTGAACGCATACCAAATGTCCTTCTGAACGCATACTAAATGTCCTCCAGAACTCGTACTAAATGTCCTCCAGAACTCATACTAAATTTCCTCCAGAACTCATACTAAATGTCCTCCAGAACTCATACTAAACGTCCTCCAGAACTCATACTAAATGTCCTCCAGAACTTATACTAAATGTCCTCCAGAACTCATACCAAATGTCCTTCTGAATGCATCCTAAAAGTCCTCCTGAATGGAACCTAAATGTCCTTCTGAACGCATACCAAATGTCCTTCTGAACGCATACTAAATATCCTCCAGACCTCGTACTAAATGTCCTCCAGAACTCATACCAAATGTCCTTCTGAATGCATCCTAAAAGTCCTCCTGAATGGATCCTAAATGTCCTTCTGAACGCATACCAAATGTCCTTCTGAACGCATACTAAATATCCTCCAGAACTCGTACTAAATGTCCTCCAGAACTCATACCAAATGTCCTTCTGAATGCATCCTAAAAGTCCTCCTGAATGGATCCTAAATGTCCTTCTGAACGCATACCAAATGTCTTTCTGAACGCATACCAAATGTCCTTCTGAACGCATACTAAATGTCCTCCAGAACTCGTACTAAATGTCCTCCAGAACTCATACTAAATGTCCTCCAGAACTCATACTAAATGTCCTCCAGAACTCATACTAAATGTCCTCCAGAACTCATACTAAATGTCCTCCAGAACTCATACTAAATGTCCTCCAGAACTCATACTAAATGTCCTCCAGAACTTATACTAAATGTCCTCCAGAACTCATACCAAATGTCCTTCTGAATGCATCCTAAAAGTCCTCCTGAATGGAACCTAAATGTCCTTCTGAACGCATACCAAATGTCCTTCTGAACGCATACTAAATATCCTCCAGACCTCGTACTAAATGTCCTCCAGAACGCATACCAAATGTCCTTCTGAATGCATCCTAAAAGTCCTCCTGAATGGATCCTAAATGTCCTTCTGAACGCATACCAAATGTCCTTCTGAACGCATACTAAATATCCTCCAGACCTCGTACTAAATGTCCTCCAGAACTCATACCAAATGTCCTTCTGAATGCATCCTAAAAGTCCTCCTGAATGGATCCTAAATGTCCTTCTGAACGCATACCAAATGTCTTTCTGAACGCATACCAAATGTCCTTCTGAACGCATACTAAATGTCCTCCAGAACTCGTACTAAATGTCCTCCAGAACTCATACTAAATGTCCTCCAGAACTCATACTAAATGTCCTCCAGAACTCATACTAAACGTCCTCCAGAACTCATACTAAATGTCCTCCAGAACTCATACTAAATGTCCTCCAGAACTCATACTAAATGTCCTCCAGAACTTATACTAAATGTCCTCCAGAACTCATACCAAATGTCCTTCTGAATGCATCCTAAAAGTCCTCCTGAATGGAACCTAAATGTCCTTCTGAACGCATACCAAATGTCCTTCTGAACGCATACTAAATATCCTCCAGACCTCGTACTAAATGTCCTCCAGAACTCATACCAAATGTCCTTCTGAATGCATCCTAAAAGTCCTCCTGAATGGATCCTAAATGTCCTTCTGAACGCATACCAAATGTCCTTCTGAACGCATACTAAATATCCTCCAGACCTCGTACTAAATGTCCTCCAGAACTCATACCAAATGTCCTTCTGAATGCATCCTAAAAGTCCTCCTGAATGGATCCTAAATGTCCTTCTGAACGCATACCAAATGTCCTTCTGAACGCATACTAAATGAACTCCTAAATGTCCTCCAGAACTCATACTAAATGTCCTCCAGAACTCATACTAAATGTCCTCCAGAACTCATACTAAACGTCCTCCAGAACTCATACTAAATGTCCTCCAGAACTCATACTAAATGTCCTCCAGAACTCATACTAAATGTCCTCCAGAACTTATACTAAATGTCCTCCAGAACTCATACCAAATGTCCTTCTGAATGCATCCTAAAAGTCCTCCTGAATGGAACCTAAATGTCCTTCTGAACGCATACCAAATGTCCTTCTGAACGCATACTAAATATCCTCCAGACCTCGTACTAAATGTCCTCCAGAACTCATACCAAATGTCCTTCTGAATGCATCCTAAAAGTCCTCCTGAATGGATCCTAAATGTCCTTCTGAACGCATACCAAATGTCCTTCTGAACGCATACTAAATATCCTCCAGAACTCGTACTAAATGTCCTCCAGAACTCATACCAAATGTCCTTCTGAATGCATCCTAAAAGTCCTCCTGAATGGATCCTAAATGTCCTTCTGAACGCATACCAAATGTCCTTCTGAACGCATACCAAATGTCCTTCTGAACGCATACTAAATGTCCTCCAGAACTCGTACTAAATGTCCTCCAGAACTCATACTAAATGTCCTCCAGAACTCATACTAAATGTCCTCCAGAACTCATACTAAACGTCCTCCAGAACTCATACTAAATGTCCTCCAGAACTCATACTAAATGTCCTCCAGAACTCATACTAAATGTCCTCCAGAACTTATACTAAATGTCCTCCAGAACTCATACCAAATGTCCTTCTGAATGCATCCTAAAAGTCCTCCTGAATGGAACCTAAATGTCCTTCTGAACGCATACCAAATGTCCTTCTGAACGCATACTAAATATCCTCCAGACCTCGTATACTAAATGTCCTCCAGAACTCATACCAAATGTCCTTCTGAATGCATCCTAAAAGTCCTCCTGAATGGATCCTAAATGTCCTTCTGAACGCATACCAAATGTCCTTCTGAACGCATACTAAATATCCTCCAGACCTCCAGAACTCTAAATGTCCTCCAGAACTCATACCAAATGTCCTTCTGAATGCATCCTAAAAGTCCTCCTGAATGGATCCTAAATGTCCTTCTGAACGCATACCAAATGTCCTTCTGAACGCAAATGTCCTTCTGACATACTAAATGTCCTCCAGAACTCTGACTAAATGTCCTCCAGAACTCATACTAAATGTCCTCCAGAACTCGTCCTCCACTAAATGTCCTCCAGAACTCATACTAAATGTCCTCCAGAACTCATACTAAATGTCCTCCAGAACTCATACTAAATGTCGTCCTCCAGAACTCATACTAAATGTCCTCCAGAACTCATACTAAATGTCCTCCAGAACTCATACTAAATGTCCTCCAGAACTTATACTAAATGTCCTCCAGAACTCATACCAAATGTCCTTCTGAATGCATCCTAAAAGTCCTCCTGAATGGAACCTAAATGTCCTTCTGAACGCATACCAAATGTCCTTCTGAACGCATACTAAATATCCTCCAGACCTCGTACTAAATGTCCTCCAGAACTCATACCAAATGTCCTTCTGAATGCATCCTAAATCCTAGTCCTCCTGAATGGAACCTAAATGTCCTTCTGAGTCCTCCTGAATGGATCCTAAATGTCCTTCTGAACGCATACCAAATGTCCTTCTGAACGCATACTAAATATCCTCCAGAACTCGTACTAAATGTCCTCCAGAACTCATACCAAATGTCCTTCTGAATGCATCCTAAAAGTCCTCCTGAATGGATCCTAAATGTCCTTCTGAACGCATACCAAATGTCCTTCTGAACGCATACCAAATGTCCTTCTGAACGCATACTAAATGTCCTCCAGAACTCGTACTAAATGTCCTCCAGAACTCATACTAAATGTCCTCCAGAACTCATACTAAATGTCCTCCAGAACTCATACTAAACGTCCTCCAGAACTCGTACTAAATGTCCTCCAGAACTCATACTAAATGTCCTCCAGAACTCATACTAAATGTCCTCCAGAACTTATACTAAATGTCCTCCAGAACTCATACCAAATGTCCTTCTGAATGCATCCTAAAAGTCCTCCTGAATGGAACCTAAATGTCCTTCTGAACGCATACCAAATGTCCTTCTGAACGCATACTAAATATCCTCCAGACCTCGTACTAAATGTCCTCCAGAACTCATACCAAATGTCCTTCTGAATGCATCCTAAAAGTCCTCCTGAATGGATCCTAAATGTCCTTCTGAACGCATACCAAATGTCCTTCTGAACGCATACTAAATATCCTCCAGAACTCGTACTAAATGTCCTCCAGAACTCATACCAAATGTCCTTCTGAATGCATCCTAAAAGTCCTCCTGAATGGATCCTAAATGTCCTTCTGAACGCATACCAAATGTCCTTCTGAACGCATACCAAATGTCCTTCTGAACGCATACTAAATGTCCTCCAGAACTCGTACTAAATGTCCTCCAGAACTCATACTAAATTTCCTCCAGAACTCATACTAAATGTCCTCCAGAACTCATACTAAACGTCCTCCAGAACTCATACTAAATGTCCTCCAGAACTCATACTAAATGTCCTCCAGAACTCATACTAAATGTCCTCCAGAACTTATACTAAATGTCCTCCAGAACTCATACCAAATGTCCTTCTGAATGCATCCTAAAAGTCCTCCTGAATGGAACCTAAATGTCCTTCTGAACGCATACCAAATGTCCTTCTGAACGCATACTAAATATCCTCCAGACCTCGTACTAAATGTCCTCCAGAACTCATACCAAATGTCCTTCTGAATGCATCCTAAAAGTCCTCCTGAATGGATCCTAAATGTCCTTCTGAACGCATACCAAATGTCCTTCTGAACGCATACTAAATATCCTCCAGAACTCGTACTAAATGTCCTCCAGAACTCATACCAAATGTCCTTCTGAATGCATCCTAAAAGTCCTCCTGAATGGATCCTAAATGTCCTTCTGAACGCATACCAAATGTCTTTCTGAACGCATACCAAATGTCCTTCTGAACGCATACTAAATGTCCTCCAGAACTCGTACTAAATGTCCTCCAGAACTCATACTAAATGTCCTCCAGAACTCATACTAAATGTCCTCCAGAACTCATACTAAACGTCCTCCAGAACTCATACTAAATGTCCTCCAGAACTCATACTAAATGTCCTCCAGAACTCATACTAAATGTCCTCCAGAACTTATACTAAATGTCCTCCAGAACTCATACCAAATGTCCTTCTGAATGCATCCTAAAAGTCCTCCTGAATG
The DNA here is from genome assembly GCF_034236695.1 of Oncorhynchus nerka. NCBI lineage: Eukaryota > Metazoa > Chordata > Actinopteri > Salmoniformes > Salmonidae > Oncorhynchus > Oncorhynchus nerka. The sequence continues at coordinate 2,122,953 of NC_088423.1, forward strand.
GAACCTAAATGTCCTTCTGAACACATACCAAATGTCCTTCTGAACGCATACTAAATATCCTCCAGACCTCGTACTAAATGTCCTCCAGAACTCATACCAAATGTCCTTCTGAATGCATCCTAAAAGTCCTCCTGAATGGATCCTAAATGTCCTTCTGAACGCATACCAAATGTCCTTCTGAACGCATACTAAATATCCTCCAGAACTCGTACTAAATGTCCTCCAGAACTCATACCAAATGTCCTTCTGAATGCATCCTAAAAGTCCTCCTGAATGGATCCTAAATGTCCTTCTGAACGCATACCAAATGTCCTTCTGAACGCATACTAAATGTCCTCCAGAACTCGTACTAAATGTACTCCAGAACTCATACTAAATGTCCTCCAGAACTCATACTAAATGTCCTCCAGAACTCATACTAAATGTCCTCCAGAACTCATACTAAATGTCCTCCAGAACTCATACTAAACATCCTCCAGAACTCATACTAAACGTCCTCCAGAACTCATACTAAATGTCCTCCAGAACTCATACTAAACATCCTCCAGAACTCATACTAAACGTCCTCCAGAACTCATACTAAATGTCCTCCAGAACTCATACTAAATGTCCTCCAGAACTCATACTAATTGTCCTCCAGAACTTATACTAAATGTCCTCCAGAACTCATACTAAATGTACTTCAGAACTCATACTAAATGTACTCCTGCACGCATACTAAATGTCCTCCAGAACTCATACTAAATGTCCTCCAGAACTCATACTAAATGTCCTCCAGAACTCATCCTAAATGTCCTCCAGAACTCATACTAAATGTCCTCCAGAACTCATACTAAATGTACTCCTGCACGCATACTAAATGTCCTCCAGAACTCATACTAAATGTCCTCCAGAACTCATACTAAATGTCCTCCAGAACTCATACTAAATGTCCTCCAGAACTTATACTAAATGTCCTCCAGAACTCATACTAAATGTCCTCCAGAACTCATACTAAATGTACTCCTGCACGCATACTAAATGTACTCCCCCCTGAAGTTCCATTTGCTAATTAACCAAAATACTGTTGTAGCAGAGAGAGTGTGGAGGGTGGAGGTGGGTTCCCAGATGGTAGGGAAGATGTAGACTGTCTTTGTGTGTTCCCAGATTGTAGGGAAAGAGCAGTGCAGGCACATATCACCTAATGGGCGATGACAGACTGTTTGGAGAACACAGAGTGTATGTGTGTTTGTGCATTGGTGTGTGTCTGTGTGAGAGGCTGGATTGGTAGCGTGACGGAGAGAGAGACACATCAACTCCTAAACATGAAAGGACCCCCAGACAAGAGAAAATAACAGTTTGGCAAGTACAGGCAGATAATCAAACATGCACAGAGAGACAGACAGACAGTTACGCAGGCCCGTACACATACACCAGAGATGTGGACTCGAGTCTTGTGACTTGGATACAAGTCGCAAAAATAAAAACACTCGACTTGGACTGGAGCATCTATGACTAAGGACTTAACTTGGACTAGAGCATCTATGAGTAGGGACTTAACTTGGATTAGAGCATCTATGAGTAGGGACTTAACTTGGACTAGAGCATCTATGTAAAGTATACACAGGGAGTCAGGAAGCAGGTGTAGAAGGTGAGTTTAATAATAACAAACATGAAGATAATCAAACCAGGAGTAGGATTGTACTAGAGCTGTAATACTAGAGACTTGGACTAGAGCTGTAATACTAGAGACTTGGACGAGACCTGTAATACTAGAGACTTGGACTAGAGCTGTAATACTAGAGACTTGACGAGACCTGTAATACTAGAGACTTGGACTAGAGCTGTAATACTAGAGACTTGGACGAGACCTGTAATACTAGAGACTTGGACTAGAGCTGTAATACTAGAGACTTGGACGAGACCTGTAATACTAGAGACTTGGACTAGAGCTGTAATACTAGAGACTTGGACTAGAGCTGTAATACTAGAGACTTGGACTAGACCTGTAATATTAGAGACTTGGACTAGAGCTGTAATACTAGAGACTTGGACTAGAGCTGTAATACTAGAGACTTGGACGAGAGCTGTAATATTAGAGACTTGGACTAGAGCTGTAATACTAGAGACTTGGACTAGAGCTGTAATACTAGAGACTTGGACGAGACCTGTAATACTAGAGACTTGGACGAGACCTGTAATACTAGAGACTTGGACTAGAGCTGTAATACTAGAGACTTGGACTAGAGCTGTAATACTAGAGACTTGGACTAGAGCTGTAATACTAGAGACTTGTACTAGAGCTGTAATACTAGAGACTTGGACTAGAGCTGTAATACTAGAGACTTGGACTAGAGCTGTAATACTAGAGACTTGATGAGACCTGTAATACTAGAGACTTGGACTAGAGCTGTAATACTAGAGACTTGGACGAGAGCTGTAATATTAGAGACTTAGATGAGAGCTGTAATACTAGAGACTTGTACTAGATCTGTAATACTAGAGACTTGGACTAGAGCTGTAATACTAGAGACTTGGACTAGAGCTGTAATACTAGAGACTTGGACTACAGCTGTAATATTAGAGACTTGTACTAGAGCTGTAATACTAGAAACTTGGACTAGAGCTGTAATACTAGAGACTTGGACTAGAGCTGTAATACTAGAGACTTGTACTAGAGCTGTAATACTAGAGACTTGGACTAGAGCTATAAACTAGAGACTTGGACTCGAGCTGTAATACTAGAGACTTGGACTAGAGCTGTAATACTAGAGACTTGGACTAGAGCTGTAATACTATAGACTTGGACTAGAGCTGTAATACTAGAGACTTGGACTAGAGCTGTAATACTAGAGACTTGGACTAGAGCTGTAATACTAGAGACTTGTACTAGAGCTGTAATACTAGAGACTAGATTTCCCAAAAGAGCAGCATCACTTTCCTCTCGCATTGGATTATATGGGAATTGACCGTTAAATTATTTTTTGCCTAGCGACGCTTCGCCAGGCAAAGGTAAAAATAGAGCACTGTCCTATATTATAGACCACTGTTCTATATTATAGACCACTGTCCTATATTATAGAGCACTGTTCTATATTATAGACCACTGTACTATATTATAGACCATTGTCCTGTATTATAGACTGTCCTATATTATACACCATTGTCCTATATTATAGACTGTCCTATATTATAAACCACTGTACTATATTATAGACCACTGTCCTATATTATAGAGCACTGTTCTATATTATAGACCACTGTCCTATATTATAGAGCACTGTTCTATATTATAGACCACTGTACTATATTATAGACCATTGTCCTGTATTATAGACTGTCCTATATTATAGACCATTGTCCTATATTATAGACTGTCCTATATTATAGACCACTGTACTATATTATAGACCATTGTCCTATATTATAGACTGTCCTATATTATAGACCACTGTACTATATTATAGACCACTGTCCTATATTATAGAGCACTGTTCTATATTATAGAGCACTGTACTATATTATAGACCACTGTCCTATATTATAGAGCACTGTTCTATATTATAGAGCAATGTTCTATATTATAGAGCACTGTACTATATTTTCCACACTTGTCACTCTAAGCAAGAGGTTTGGGGGAATGTTTATTCTCAGCCAACCACAGGCCTCTCAACACACATGTACTGGACGGAGGGAAAACAACAACACTTGGAGATTGCACAATGTCAGTCTGTACTAGCAACACTAATTGTAAATCATCATTTGGATTGCTTTTCTATTCTTATTGTTGATTTTAAAAAAAAAGTTATTTCCTGATCTGGGAAGTGTATTATGTAGGTCTATGTAATATACTAGTAGACCTAGTGAATTGAAAATGGTGTAAAACAATTAACCATTGACTTGGGGAAGCGAAACCCACATTTAGGGACTTGACTTGAGCTCTGGTACTTGAGACTTGACATGAGACTCTAAGATTAAGACTCGAAACTTGCTAAATTGTGACATGGTCACATTTTTGGAATATACTCTATTCTTTTCGGATAAAGACATTACACGCACACACACAGACATACATTTGCACAGCCACTCTCTAGGTTATGTGTTATTGGACAGCAGTGTATTTTATTTAATTTTGTACGTGACGATATTAACAATATGTGTGTGTGTATCCGTGCGTGTGTGCGATACGAACACTGTGCTTTTTGTACAGTTTGTGTGTGTGTTGATTTGTGTTAGTTGCACAGTTTGTGTGTGTGTGTGTGTGTGTGTGTGTGTGTGTGTGTGTGTGTGTGTGTGTGTGTGTGTGTGTGTGTGTGTGTGAGTGCGTGCGTGCGTGCGTGCGTGCGTGCGTGCGTGCGTTTGGTTGGTTGGTTGGTTGGTCAGTGTTCTCCCCTCTACAGTGAGTGAACATGACAGTGCCCTATCCTGCATGTGGTCTCCTACAGTAGCAGACAGCAGGGCTCTGATAAAGCTGTTTAAGAGACTCCAAGCAGGGGGAGGGCCACATTAGATTTTGTCCCAGGATGATAGCTATCTCTCTGGCCTTGGAACTGGCAATGGTCTCCATGCCTCTCCATGTTTCCATCAATCCCTCCATTGTTGTTATAATGATAGATTTAAAAAACAAACATGTTTTAGCATGTCTTTGTCCCCCGACTCTCTCTCTCGCTCTCTCTCATCCTCCTCCTCTCTCTCTCTCCCAAGTTGGCAGGTTGTTTCTATCTACTCTTCATTTACCAGCCATTCTGTCTACACTCCACTTCCTGAGTAGTGTACGTTAAGATATTCAGAGACAGGTATATGGAGAAGCACAGAAGACTGGACACACACGATATTCAGAGACAGGGTTCTGTTTGTTACAGCTGTTGAACATATACTTCTCCAAATCCCCTGTCGACTGTAATTCGGTGGATCGGCCCTGATGAAGGGAGGTGTGGGGGAATAGAATGGCCTCAGCCATGTCCCCCTTGTCCCCACACAGCATCATCAACATCAAACTAGCTTCCTCTGTTACTGCATGTGTGCTGTTGGTGAGACTTCTTGTCCGACCTCGCTGGCTATCAGGTGTTAGCAATTGGATATGTAGATGGGTGAGCCGGTCAAGGATCGATTCAGACTAAGTGGTAAATTTTATGACAAGTAAACAGTTTATTCAGAGTGAAAATATCTGGTACACGTAAATACGGCTCTTCCGTTAGTTCGTGTTGGAACAGCAGGCAGAGAGCGTAAACAGTCCGCACAGCTCTTATATACGTCACAGAAAGTAGGTTGACCCTAGGAAGATCGGATCTCCGGATTGGTTCAGCTGGTTGTAGTCTGTAGTCTTCCGCCATTGGCTCAGTTGTCTGTCCATCATCGTAGGATCTTCTTCGGGCACACAGTGTTCGGTTAAAATTAAAAGGAGATTGTGTGTAATGTGGGAGCTATCCTGTAGGGGACCCCACAGGCTTTACTGTGAGTTGTAGCCATGTAATTAGCAGTAAGTTAGTCACCTGCATACGAAATAGCAATTCCTTACAAAACCCTCTCTTCACGTCTCACCAGAGACGTGACACAACCTAACTGGATCCAGACACAAAGAGAAACTTCTCCCATAAGGACTATGAAATAAGGCACGGTATTAAACAGAAATAGATATTTATGTATTACCATCATGTTCTCCATTCAATCCCACTATGTACTAAGTTGGCTACCAGCCACCTAGGAACTTACAACCCTCATTTAACAGAGCGGAGACCAGCTCAAAATAAAAGTAAAATGATTGTCCACATTAGCCCACTTTTTCCAGCAGGAAAAAGTTTCTGATACCCTCTCTTCACATCTCCTAAGAGATGTGATATAGTCCAGATACATTACTCCAAGCAAAAACGAAGACATAATCCAAAAAGGAAAAATATCCTAATCTAGGTATGTCTATCCGGAAATGGCCCACAAAGAAAAATAATTTCCCCCTCTTCCCATCCCAGATGGGACACGACATACAATGGAGAAGCTTAATCAATAAAAGCAACTGGATCCCCTCCTAAAATTGCTGCAAAAACTGAAAGATGGGTCTCATGCTCCATACCGTTATCTTGGCTCCTGTTATCTAACCAAAAAGACCGCTTGTTCTCGCAACCCCACGCTCTGAATGTGCCCTCCCTTCTGTATTTTTTCAGCATGAGAAAGTTCCATGGCCCTGATACTTTTAAGAATGTTTCAAATCAGCTAGGTAGCATAACACATACATACATCCACACAAGGCAACAGCAGATAATATTCAATCATATATATGGTAATGGTTATAATGTAAAATAACCCCAAGGGTGTGAACAAAAACTCAGCAATGAATCATATAACAGTTACAAAGTGTAAACTACCTTCATGTCAAAAGAGAACAGCTCATTCAAAAACAGAACAAAAGAAAATAGTGTGAAATTTAGGTCCCCCTTTTGACACCAGCTAGGGTGTCACTCAATTATCCTTTATTTCAGCAGTCATAGCATTTCATGAAAATAATAAAAAGTTTATTACTAATAACAAGTTATATATGCCTTTGTTGTATGCCTTTCCCCCCAAGGGTGTCACTTATCAAAAACAGGATAAAACTTTATTGTTATTGACATGTAAGATGTAGGATAAAACTTTGGTCATGGAAAACAGAGTAAAGAATTATTAGAAACCATCTGGTCCTCTCAGCTACTTCTATCCTGTACCAAGTGGGCTCCTTGCCACCCAGGGACTCCAAACCATGTGTCATCATCAGTCAGTCTCATCCTCCCCTGAAAGCATGCTTCCGTATCGGCATCGCCAACTGGAGCATCAAGCAAAGGCATCATGCCTGAAGCCCTCACCACATCTGTAACAGACTTGTCAAAACACAGTATGATGCGAGCAGCACATCACATCAATAACAAATAATACAAGAATTAGGGTCAGAAATCCAGTAACCATCCTACCAGTGCACTTACCAAACCAGGCCAAGAGAACAGACTCCTCCACCCCCGTGGACCTCATCTTAGCAGATAGTGCATCAACCCCGCCTTAGATTGTGAAGTTTAAAAACTATCATCTGGACTGGTATTAGGAATATATACGTGCAACATTGTTTACCGAACATCTTGCAGACGTCCCCCTGACTGGCAAGAAGCATATCCAAGGCAAGTCTATTCTGTCTGGAAACCCCAAATGTGGCCTCAAGCTGTTCAGACATACTAGTGAGTGCATCACGGGAGTAATTCACAAAACGCTGTTGATCATAGTAGATATAATTAATCCATGCAGTCTGTCCAGCATCCACCATGGCTGGACCCATAGTAGGTAGTAAGTGCCAGAGTCCATCATTCCTACCCAAGGCCTGAAACTCATGAGGAATCCCCACTGACACTCCCAACAGGTTAGTGTGTATGTCAACTACATCCTCTGTCCATGGAGCACTACTACATCTGTCTCCCATGGGATGGAATGTTTTCAGGTCCCCTGGTTACAGAACTCAGCAGCTGTTCAGCAACAACATCAACAATGGTCAGTGGAATTATCAAACTGGTCAGACCACACGCCTTACCATTCTCCTCTAAGAATGGGTCTCAGCCCTCTTTTGGCTCCACTGGTCCAACATACATCAGCCAGACCACTAGTTTGGTTTAGGCCTGTAACTGGCCAAGTGGAATTAATGGTTATGTTACTCCTGCAATCAGCTTCAGGCAATCTCCCATAATCAATGCCATTACCTGTACCCGTGATGCACTCGTAATTGCCCCCATATGCCTCAACACCCCAAGAGGCCCGATGAGGAGGTACTGCAGGAAACACAAGGCTCAAAGAGGAACAGAGGGTTGAATTGGGCTTAACCTGGTAAAAACTTCTCAAAATACACAACCACCCCTCTCCTTCTCCTACAGCAAATGGGTGTAGCCAGAACAGGTCTAGCATAACTTCAAATAATACAGTCCTTTCCTCTCAGGGTTTTAGCTGTGTACCTCATATAAGACAGCCACAAATTGTCCCTACTATCAAAACCAGTCTCAGTTTCTAATTGATCAATAGCCGAATAGACTCTAACATTAATTACCTGAATGGTATTTTTAACACAGTGGTGGTAGAGGAGTGTGTCCGGTTACCTCTGGTCTTGGCAGTACCTTGATAGAAAACACACCCATCATGTCTGTCCTCGTCCTTTGTAGTCCGAGGGTGTGAGTGCCTGCATCAGAGAGCTTAATAGTTTTGATGGTTAGTAGGATTTCATCACCTTTACAAAGTTCAACATTGCTCCCAGGTTTCCCCATATCAAGGAAAACCTATCCACCCTTGTGGGATCCTCCATGCTATAAGGATACCCTCTTCTCCAATCCTAGAACTGTCCGAAGTCGGTTATCATGTAATCTCTACTCTAACTTCTTGTCTACCCAGATCTAGGGATTCTTATGCTTATTTTGGAACAAAATACACATCACTTAGCCAGAGCCAGACACATCTTCACTTCTATGAACAAAAACAGGGGTGATAGGACAGGTAGGGTTACTTCATTCGAGAGTTGGCCCCCGGAATTCTGTTAATTCCAGTTCTTCTCCCGAACTCTGTTTATTGTCCGACAGTGAAAAAATGTCTTACCCTTCCGCCGTGCGATATGAATCTGGGTAGCTCTTTCAGCTAGCTGTCACCAGGGGTCTTCTATGGTCCCCAAGCCTCTGGGACTGGATTGAGTGACTTCACCTGTAGTTCACCTGTAATGCATACAATCCTGGACATACAGGCTTGGTTAACAAACAATTTCTCATATGTTTTATCTGATTATATCTTTAACTTCTATGCCCAATTGTTAGCTTACATTTTTTTTTTTTTTAGTTTCCTATCCAATCCTAGACCACAATTTACCCATCCCCCTTTTGATACCTGACTCTGCCCAGGTATCAACCTTACCTACTCTAAATACTGACTTAGGTAAGATTAGTATATTATCCTTATGTCTGACATCATGAAGGAGCCCCTTTTAGTTTTCCACATGTCCAATTCTCCCTTGGGCGTCAATCCAGTACCAATTCCCTGTCAAGTTTGTTATCTACTTAAGAACTATCTGCGCTACTTATATATTTTCTTAAATATATATTTACCAATTTAAACCTTTTCTCTCATATTTCTCAAATACCACTAAGCTTCTAACTGTTTCACTTTATCCAAAATCATGTCTATGAGTGTCAATCTCTAAAGTCCTTACATTTCCTTAATCAACCTAACAATAATCCTAAATCATCACAGATGTCCTATATACCTGTTAAATTTAATACTATTTTTTTTTTTTTTAAATTTTTAAACCCCTAATGGTCAAAAAAAAAAATTCAAAACAAATGCTTATCATATCAAAATCCTTCCTTCAAGGACTCAGTATTCTATCTGACAATAACATGAATTTAATATATGTTGCAGAGTGCAGAATTCCTTGTCTACAGTGATTTATCATCCCTAAGAACTGAAACTTATTTTTCTATGTAATTCCCTGCCCTTTTGGCTTAATATATATCCTATCCTAACCTCCTAACCTAAACTCCTTTATAATGAATTTACCTTAAAACTAGTACTCAATATGACCACATTCATTATACCAATGACTCTCCCCCAAGGCTGATCAGACCTTAGAAGACAGTCATGATAAGGTCCATGAGTCAACCCACCCTTTTATAGTCATATCTTGCACTGTACAAATCCTTGTATGAACAGCAGCCATTCACAATATGGGCAAAAACAGTTAAGATTATTATTATTTTTTTACAACGACAGCCTACCCCCAACTGCACCACACTATGGGGCTCCCAATCACAGCCGGAAGTGTTGCAGCCTGGATTCGAACCAGGTACTGCAGTGATATACAGTGTCTTAGACCACTGTGCCACTCGGGAGCCCATTTGACTCATGTAATGGAGTTCATTGGGGTTAGGGGAGGGTTTGGCCGGGTTAGGCCATCATTGTAAATACGAATCTTAATTACCTAACTTGTCTAGTTTAATAAAGGTTAAATAAAAATACAATTGTAAAATATATAATGTGTCATGATTTGCAGGGTACCAGAGTGCTAGATTGTAGCCTCGCCTAAAGGTGAGAATTTCCTCGCCAACGGCATCTTTCTGGTACATGGAATAGGCCTGTTATAAGGCAGGTCCTCACCAGACATCACCGGCAACAACTGCGGCTATGGGCATAAACCTACCGTCGCTGGACAAGACAGGACTGGCAAAAAGTGCTCTTCACTGATTGTGTCGCGGTTTTGTCTCAACAGGGGTGATGGTCAGATTTGTGTTTATCGTCGAAGGAATGAGTGTTACACTGAGGCCTGTACTCTAGAGCGGGATCTATTTTGGAGATGGAGGGTTCGTCATGGTCTCGGGCGGTGTGTTACAGCATCATCGGACAGAGCTTGTTGTCATTGCAGGCACTCTGTGCATTAAAGGAAATACATCATCCTCCCTCATGTGGTACCCTTCCTGCAGGTTCATCCTGACATGACCCTCCAGCATGACAATGCCACCAACCATACTGCTGGATCACTGTTTGTGATTTCCTGCAAGACAGGAATGTCAGTGTTCTGCCATGGCCAGTGAAGATCCAGGATCTCAATCCAATTGAGCACGTCTGGGACCTGTTGGATCGGATGGTGAGGGCTAGGGCCATTCCCCCCAGAAATGTCTGGAAACTTGCAGGTTCCTTGGTGGAAGAGTGGGTTAACATCTCACAGTAAGAACTGGAAAACCTGGTGCAGTCCATGAGGAGGAGATGCACTGCAGTACTTAATTCAGCTGGTGGCCACACCAATACTGACTGTTGCTTTTGATTTGAACCCCCCTTTTGTTCAGGGACACGTTATTCCATTTCTGTTGGTCACATGTCTGCGGAACTTGTTCAGTTTATGTCTCAGTTGTTGAATATTGTTATGTTCATACAAATATTTACACATGTTAAGTTTGCTGAAAATAAACGCAGTTGACAGTGAGAGGATGTTTCTTTTTTTGCTGAGTTGATATGTTTTGTGACGAGAGTACACTCGCATAGGTTAATTCATTAGTGTAAATGTTGGGGGCTTATCAGTATTTCATAGAACACACACACACACTTACAAAACAGCGAGAATCAATGCTTGTCATATTCTCCACACTTGACTTAAACAAAAGCAGGGAGTCGGTTAATGCTTGCTCTTTTCCAGTTTCAATCTCCCCCTGCTTTATTCAATATCCCCCTACATTATTCAATATCTCCCTACTTTATTCCATATCCCCCTACATTATTCAATCTCCCCCTGCTTTATTCAATATCCCCTTACATTATTCAATATCCCCCTACATTATTCAATATCCCCCTGCTTTATTCAATCTCCCCCTGCTTTATTCAATATCCCCCTGCTTTATTCAATATCTCCCTACTTTATTCCATATCCCCCTACATTATTCAATCTCCCCCTGCTTTATTCAATATCCCCTTACATTATTCAATCTCCCCCTGCTTTATTCAATCTCCCCCTGCTTCATTCAATCTCCCCTGCTTTATTCAATATCCCCTTACATTATTCAATCTCCCCTGCTTTATTCAATATCAACCTACATTATTCAATATCCCACTGCATTATTCAATATCCCCTGCATTACTCAATCTCCCCTGCTTTATTCAATCTCCCCTGCTTTATTCAATCTCCCCTGCTTTATTCAATATCCCCTACATTATTCAATATCCCCTGCTTTATTCAATCTCCCCTACATTATTCAATCTCCCCTACTTTATTCAATCTCCCCTACGTTATTCAATCTCCCCTACATTATTCAATCTCCCCTGCTTTATTCAATCTCCCCAGCTTTATTCAATCTCCCCTGCTTTATTCAATCTCCCCTGCTTTATTCAATATCCCCTACATTATTCAATATCCCCTGCTTTATTCAATCTCCCCTACATTATTCAATCTCCCCTACTTTATTCAATCTCCCCTACGTTATTCAATCTCCCCTACATTATTCAATCTCCCCTGCTTTATTCAATCTCCCCCAGCTTTATTCAATCTCCCCCTGCTTTATTCAATCTCCCCCTGCTTTGTTCAATCTCCCCCTGCTTTATTTTGATATTAAACATGGTTGTGTGCCATTAAAATAAATGAGTGCTGCTCCACCATTGGATTTTGGAAAGGTACTCACTTTGCATTAGATAATGATTCTATCCCATGTCTGACAGGTTATTTCCACTTCGTTCGGAGCATTTCTAATTTACCCTGCTCGCTGCCTGACAGGCTGTTGTACGCATCTCAACAGAGAATATACTGTCCTGGGCCACGTCCCACACGACACCCTATTGCCTATTTAGTGCACTATGATTGACCCGAGCCCTTTCAAAAGTAGTGGACTACATAGGACAAACAGTTGAAGTCGGAAGTTTACATACACATAGGTTGGAGTCATTAAAACTCGTTTTTCAACCACTCCACAAATGTCTTGTTTACAAACTATTGTATTGGCAAGTCGGTTAGGACATCTACTTTGTGCATGACACAAGTAATGTTTACAGACAAATTATTTCACTTATAATTCACTGTATCACTATTCCAGTGAGTCAGAAGTTTACATACACCAAGTTGACTGTGCCTTTAAACGGCTTGGAAAATTCCAAAAAATGATTTCATGGCTTTAGAAGCTTCAGATTGGCTAATTGACATAATTTGAGTCAATTGTAGGTGTACCTGTGGATGTATTTCAAGGTCTACCTTCAAACTCAGTGACTCTTTGCGTGACATCATGGGAAAATCAAAAGAAATTAGCTAAGACCTCAGAAGAAAATGTGTAGACCTCCACAAGTCTGGTTCATCCTTGGGAGCAATTTCCAAATGCCTGAAGGTACCATGTTCAATTGTACAAACAATAGTATGCAAGTATAAACACAATGGGACCACACAGCCGTCATACCGCTCAGGAAGGAGAAGCGTTTTTGTCTACAAGAGATGAATGTACTTTGGTGCGAAAAGTGCAACTCAGTCACAGAACAAGAGCAAAGGACCTTGTGAAGATGCTGGAGGAAACCGGTACAAAGGTATCTATATCCACAGTAAAACGAGTCCTATATCGACATAACCTGAAAGGCCGCTCAGCAAGGAAGAAGCCACTGCTCCAAAACCACCACAAAAAAGCCACATTACGGTTTGCAACTGCACATGGAGGCAAAGATCATACTTTTTGGAGAAATGTCCTTTGGTCTGATGGAACAAAAATATAACTGTTTGGCCATAATGACCATTGTTATGTTGGGAGGAAAAATGGGGAGGCTTGCAAGCCGAAGAACACCATCCCAACTCTGATGCACAGGGGTGGCAGCATCATGTTGTGGGGTGATTTGCTGCAGGAGGGACTGGTGCACTTCATAAAATAGATGGCATCATGAGGTGGTAAAATTATGTGGATATATTGAAGCAACATCACAAGACATCAGTCAGGAAGATAAAGCTTGGTCGTCAATAGGTCTTCCAAATGGACAATGACCCCAAGCATACTTCCAAAGTTGTGGCAAAATGGCTTAAGGACAAAAACGTCAAGGTATTAGAGTGGCCATCACAAAGCCCTGAGCTCAATCCTATAGAGATTTTGTGTGCAGAACTGAAAAAGCGTGTGCGAGCAAGGAGGCCTACACACCCGACTCAGTTACACCAGTTCTGTCCGGAGGAATGGGCCAAAATTCACCCAACTTTTTGTGGGAAGCTTGTGGAAGGCTACCCGAAATGTTTGATCCAAGTTAAACAACTTAAAGGCAAAGCTACCAAATACTAATTGAGTGTATGTAAACTTCTGACCAAATGAGAATGTGATGTAAGAAATAAAAGCTGAAATAAATCATTTTCTCTACTATTATTCTGATATTTCACATTCTTAAAATAAAGTGGTGATCCTAACTGACCTAGGACAGGGCATGTTTACTAGGATTAAATGTCAAGATTTGTGAAAAAATGAGTTTAAATATATTTGGCTGAGGTGTATGTAAAACTCTGACTTCAACTGTACATACATTAGCAAGAAGAATTATGTGAACCCTTTGGAAATGCCTGGATTTCTGCATAAATTGGTCATAACAATTTATCTGAGCTTTATCTAGGTCACAACAATAGACAAACACAGTCTGCTTAAACTAATAACACACTAACAATTATACGTTTTCATGCCTTTTTTGAACACACTTTGTAAATATTCACAGTGCAGGGTGTAAAAAGCATGTGATCCCTTGGAGTTAATAACTGGTTGACCCTCCTTTGGCAGCAATAACCTCAACCAAACGTTTTCTGTAGTTGCGGAGCAGACCTGCACAATGGTCAGGAGGTATTCTGGACCATTACTCTTTACAAAACTGTTTCAAATCAGCAATATTCTTGGGATGTCTGAACTGCTCTCTTGAGATCATGCCACAGCATCTCAACCGGTTTGAGGTCAGGACTATGACTTGGCCACTCCAGAAGATGTATTTTCTTCTGTTAAAACCATTCTGTTGTTGATTAACTTCTGTGTTTTGTGTTGTTGTCCAGTTGCATCACTCAACTTCTGTTGAGCTTCAATTGGCAGACAGATAGCCTGACATTCTCCTGCAAAATGTCTTGATAAACTTGGGAATTAATTTTTCCGTCGATGATAGCAAGCTGTCCAGGCCCTGAGTCAGCAAAGCAGCCCCAAACCATGATGCTCTCTCCACCATACTTTACAGTTAGGATGAGGTTTTGATGTTGGTGTGCTGTGCCTTTTTTTCTCCACACATAGTCTTCTGTGTTCCTTTCAAACTATTCAACTGTAATTTAATATGTCCACAGAATATTTTGCCTGTGGCGCTGTCGAACATCCAGGTGCACTTTGGAAAAACAATGTTTTTTTTGAACAGCGGTGGCTTCGTTCCATGGTGTCCTCCCATGAAGACCATTCTTGTTTAGTCTACATATCGTAGACTCATCAACAGAGACGTTCGTATGTTCCAGAGATTTCTGTACGTCTTTAGCTGACATTCTAGGATTCTTCTTAACCTCCTCGAGCATTCTGCGCTGTGCTCTTGCAGTCATATTTGCAAGACTGCCACTCCTATGGAGAGTAGCAACAGTGCTGAACTTTCTCAATTTATAGACAATATGTCCTATGACTGATGAACATCAAGGCTTTTAGAAATACTTTTGTAACCCTTTTCAGCTTTATGCAAGTCAACAATTCTTATTTTTAGGTCTTCTGAGATCTCTTTAGTTCGAGGCATGGTTCACATCCGGCAATGCTTCTTGTGAATCAACATCTCCAATCTGGTCTCATTGATTGGACTCCAGGTTAGCTGCCTCCTGACTCCAGTTGACTCCAGGAGAAGTCATTAACCTCGGGGATCACATACTTTATTCAACCTACACTGTGAATGTTTAAATGATGTATTCAATATAGACAAGAAAAATACAATCATTTGTGTGTTATTAGTTTAAGCACACTATGTTTGTATATTGCTGTGACTTAGAAGAAGATCAGATTAAATTTGATGACCAATTTATGCAGAAATCGAAGGAATTACAAAGGGTTCATAAACTTTTTCTTGCCACTGTATGTATACAGTATGAATAGTGTGTAAATAGTATTTTTGTACTCTCTTAGTGTCTTCCCCAAATGTAATTACATTTAACGTACTATCTTATGGTGTTCTGTACTTTATCATGTATTTGTACGTTGTATGTGGACCACAAGAAGTACAGTAGCTGATGGGGATCCTAATAAACTAAACTAAACAGGCCAGCTAACATTTGTTATGGCCGAATACCGACCGGGCACGAAGGGCATGTGCCCATGGGCTTTGACCTGCAGGGGCCCAACATTGATTTTTTTTAGTCACGCTCACTCAGATATTATATTAACATGGCATAAGTCATGGCAAAATGTGTAGAATTGCAGGAAATTAGCTTTAAAAAGACAAAAATGTATCTTCCCCCCATGTAAAAGTGGGTAGAATTGCAGGAGGTTAGCTGTAAAAGGCAAAATGAGTAGAATTGCATGAAATGAGTTTTAAAATTGCAAAACTTTCTCTCCACCACATGTCAAAATGTGTAGAATTGCAGGACTGTCTATCTGTCTTCTGTCTGTCTGTCTTGTCTGTGGCCCTAATGGTTGTGTTATTAGGTTGTGGTTTGTCTGGTTATTGGGGATGTTGTTACACCCTCTTCTCTCAGTGGTAAACAATCTGCCCAGAATCACTGTAGAGAGAACTGATACGTGGGTTCACATAGTATTTGACATCATATAAAATCCTTGAGGCCAAGACAAACCTTTTCACTGTCTTCATACCCAAGGTCCTGGGTAAGGAGCAGTGCACACCTTTAGAATAGTGGTGTCATGGTGATTTTACTCTGACTTCACTACCCTACAGGACTATTTAACCGTGTCACCTAAGCAGGCAGGTAGCCTAACGAAATGTTGCTGTTTCCATGTGCCCTTGAGCAAGACAGTTAACCCTAATTGCTCCTGTAAGTCTCTGTGAATAAGAGCATCTGCTAAATGACTGACATGTAATACGGTCCAATCTCTCTAGTCTGAAGCCTTTGTTTATGAATTCAGTCATGGTCTTGTCACGTGTCAGTATGGACACACATTCATATTTACTGGTTGGTGGGAATCTGGGCCTGAGAGTATTCCAGCAACAGACATAACCATGTTGGATGTGTGTGCTCGTGTATGTGTGTGTGTTAGTGTGTGTGTGTGCATGCGTGCATGTGTGTGTTGAAGAGTGTTAGCAAATATAACCTTCTGTTTTAATAATATATTTTACACACAGGAGGCTGCTGAGGGGAGAACGGCTCATAATATTGGCTGGAACGGAGCAAATGGAATGTCATCATACACCAGGAAACAATGTGTTTGATGTAGTTGATACCATTCCACTGATTCTGTCATTACCATGAGCCCGTTCTCCCCAATGAAGGTACCGCCAACCTCATGTGAATTTACCATAACACTGCAACATATTTGGAAACTGACAACCAAATCAATTGCCATTTTCTCTGAAATCATGATTACTTTATCAAAATACAATACATTTCAGTTACAATATTTAAAATAGTATGTTTATTGTCAAGCTAAATTGATATTGAGTGCATTATTTTGACTTGACAATAAATACCTAAAAATGTATTCATTTCTCTCTCCCCTCCTCCCCTCCCCATCTCTCCTCCCCTCCCCATATCTCCTCTCTCTCTCCTCTCTCTCTCCTACCCTCCCCATCTCTCCCCTCCCCTCCCTCCCCTCCCCTCTCTCTCTCCTACCCTCCCCATCTCTCCTCTCTCTCTCCTCCCCTCCCCATCTCTCCTCTCCTCTCTATCTCCTCTCCTCCCCTCCACATCTATCCTCTCTCTCTCCTCCCCATCTCTCCTCTCCTCTCTCTCCTCTCCTCTCCTCCCCTCCCCATATCTCCTCTCCTCTCTCTCCTCTCCTCCCCTCCCCATCTCTCCTCTCCTCTCTATCTCCTCTCCTCCCCTCCCCATCTCTCCTCTCTCCTCTCCTCACTCTCCTCTCCTCCTCTCCCCATCTCTCATCCCCTCCCCATCTCTCATCCCCTCCCCATCTCTCCTCTCCTCCCCATCTCTCCTCCCCTCCCCATCTCTCCTCTCCTCCCCATCTCTCCTCTCCTCCCCATCTCTCCTCTCCTCCCCATCTCTCCTCTCCTCCCCCTCGCCATCTCTCCTCTCCTCCCCTCCCCATCTCTCCTCTCCTCCCCATCTCTCCTCTCCTCCCTATCCCTCCTCTCCCCCATCTCTCCTCCCCTCCATATATCTCCTCTCTCTCCTCTCCTCCCTCCCCTCCCCATCACTCCTCCCCTCCCCATCTCTCCTCTCCTCCCTATCTCTCCTCTCCTCCATATCCCTCCTCTCCTCCCCATCTCTCCTCCCCTCCCCATCTCTCCTCTCCTCCCTATCCCTCCTCTCCTTCCCTCCCTATATCTCCTATCTTGCCCTTCCTATCTCTCATCCCCTCCCCTCCCCATCTCTCCTCTCCTCTCTCTCCTCCCCATCTCTCCTCTCCTCCCCTCCCCATCTCTCCTCTCTCTCCTCCCCATCTCTCCTCTCCTTCCCTCCCCATCTCTCCTCTCCTCCCCTCCCCATCTCTCTTCTCCTCTCCTCCCTATCCCTCCTCTCCTCCCCATCTCTCCTCCCCTCCCTATATCTCCTATCTTGCCCTTCCTATCTCTTCTCCCCTCTCCCCTCCCCATCTCTCCTCCCCTCTCCCTCCCCCTCACCTCTTCCCAGATGCGACCATCCTGAGTTATGACGGCAGTAAGTTCATGAAGATCCAGATGCCGGTGGTGATGCAGACGGAGGCTGAAGACGTGTCGCTGCGGTTCCGTTCTCAACGGGCATACGGCGTGCTGATGGCCACAACTTCACGTGACAGCGCAGACACACTGCGCCTGGAGCTGGAGACTGGCCGTGTCCGCCTCACAGTCAACCTAGGTAATGCTGCGCCTTGCGGTATAGCCTCATGCCACAGCAGCTACAACAAAACACAAATGGTGCACCTAGCCTATGGCTCACATGACATAACCACAACAAGCATCCCAAACTGTGCACATACTGTAACGTGAACACATTGCTGAAGGCAAGCTGACATAGGTTTATTGATCATAGTTTTACACAGGTTTCATATAATACTTTCCCACACATCGCACCCTCTTCATCCTGAAACAGACACTCATTCTCTCTATCTTACATCTACAGTATGCTGAACAAAAAGTTAAATGCAACATGCAACAATTTCTAAGATTTGCTGACATTACAGTTCATATAAGGCCCTAATCTATGGATTTCACTTGACTAGGCAGGGATGCAGTGATATGTGGGCCTTGGATGACATAGGCCCACCCACTTGGCAGCCAGGCAACCACTGGGCAGCCAGGCAACCACTGGGCAGCCAGGCCCAGCCAATAAGAATACATTTTTCCCCCCAAAAGTTTCTTTACAGATATAAATATTCCTGTTGTTTAATCAGCTTCTTGATATGCATTACCTGTTAGATGGATATATTATCTTGGCAAACAGGGAAATGCTCACTAACAGGGATGTAAACAAATTTGTGTCCAAAAGTATATATATTGTTAATGCATTTTTCATTTCATGAAACATGGGACCAAGACTTCACATGTCGCGTTTATATTTTTGTTCAGTGTATATTATACTCACACGCTACCCTGTTAGCTATTGATATGCTGTACATTACCCTGTTAGCTATTGATATATTGTATGTTATGTTGAATAGAAGGGGATGGTATTGAACCCTTCAGTGGCCAGAGTCTGCGGCTCTCCGCTCACTGCCAAATGAGCACGCTGTCGTTCTGACCCATCAGGGAATGCTTTCTGTCCTACTCCACCTGTACCCCACCCTACCCTACCCCCAGATCGCTGCCCCACCCTAACTCTTACAGCCAGATCCCTGCCCCAAACACATACCCCATTGCCCCCCATATCCAGCCCCAGATATACACATTACTCTATCTAACCCTAATCTCCAGATATAATATTTAATATATAAAAATGTGCAGACACTTTAATCCGAACCCTGAATCCCATTATAGCCTTGAACCCTACATAATGGTACCTTCCTTTCAGTCCCCCTTGGTGCTCTCAATATTTAGGGCTAGTCCCCTCTTCACCCCTTAGTGGACAGAAGACACCAGACCGGTCTGTAAGTTTCAACCCTGTCTAACTTTACTTATTTGGATTATTCCTTACATCTCCTATCAGCCCTGTCCAAGCCCTCTACACTCACAGGTCTGAAGTCTGTGCTCTGTAACAGTGGTACAAGTGATGTCTAATATCTAATATTGTCCCTCTCATAGAACTAAATAGACCTGACCAAGATGGCTGCCATTGTCAACACATTCTAGATCTGTGCTGGTCTATGGAGGGACCACACATACACTCTAGTGTATTACATATCTCTGTGGTCCCTCCACTGCCTCTGTAACCTTATTGGCATCACAGACAAATCAAAGTGTTTTCGTCACGTGCACAGTACACAGCACTGTAAACACTACAGTTAAATGCTGACTTGCAGCTCTTCATCAACACTACTTTGACATGCTGACTTGCAGCTCTTCATCAACACTACAGTGAAATGCAGACTTGCAGCTCTTCCTCAACATTACAGTGAAATTCTGACTTGCAGCTCTTCCTCAATACTACATTGAAATGCTGACTTGCAGCTCTTCATCAACATTACAGTGAAATGCTGACTTGCAGCTCTTCCTCAACACTGTAGTGAAATGCTGGCTTCCACAACACTGCAGAATAGATGTAAAGTAGCAAATCTAATCAGTAGGTAATACATAAAAGGAGCACAACAGTTGGTAAAAAGACAAGGTACTAAAATAGTTCATAAAAGAACAAGAAGGAGGTTAGACTTTTGACCGACAGAGACTTTCCCCGAGCTCAATTAGAACACATCGCCGACCGGCTGTTTATGTGCTACCGAACGTAGCTCACAGAGTGATGGAAGTGCATAGATAAACAAACAATGGAGAATAACCGCCCATGTGGATATTTATTGTTGTATAAAATGGGATCTGGCATTTGCCTATTGTCTGCACTCCCAGTTCTCAGAGTGATAGAGATAACAGAGGGTGTGTGTATGTGTGTCTGTGCATGTGTGTGTGTATTTGCGTGTATGTGTGTGTGTGTGTGTGTGTGTGTGTGTGTGTGTGTGTGTGTGTGTGTGTGTGTGTGTGTGTGTGTGTGTGTGTGTGTGTGTGTGTGTGTGTGCCTGGGTTTCTGTGCCTGGGTGTGTGTGCCTGTGTGTGTGTGCCTGTGTGTGTTTGTATATATATTTGTGTGTGTGTATGTGTGCATGTGTGTGTGTTTTTTTTGTTTTTGTGTGTATGTATGTGTGTGTGTCTGTGTGTGTGTCTGTGTGTGTGCATATACCCTACCGGTCAAAAGTTTTAGAACACCTACTCATTCAAGGGTTTTTCATTATTTTTACTATTTTCTACATTGTAGAATATTAGTGAAGACATCAACACTATGAAATAACACATATGGAATAATGAAGTTACCAAAAAAAATGAAATGTTAATAAAATCAAAATATATTTTATATTTCAGATTCTTCAAATAGCCACCCTTTGCGGAGATGACAGTTTTGCACACTCTTGGCATTCTCTCAACCAGCTTCATGAGTTAGTCACCTGGAATGCATTTCAATGAACCGGTGTGCCTTCTTAAACGTTAATTTGTGGAATGTCTTTACTTCTTAATGTATTTGAGCCAATCAGTTGGGTGGTATACAGAAGATGGCCACATTTGGTAAAAGACCAAGTCCATATTACAGCTCGAATAAGTAAAGATAAATGACAGTCCATCATTTTAAATTTCAGGAACTTTGAAAGTCAGTTCAAGTGCTGTCGTAAAAATCATCAAGCTCTATGATGAAACTGGCTCTCATGAGGACTGCCACAGGAATGGAAGACCCAGAGTTACCTCTGCTGCAGAGGATAAGCTCATTTGAGATACACGCCTCAGAAATTGCAGCCCAAATAAATGCTTCACAGACTTCAAGCAACAGACACATCTCAACATCAACTGTTCAGAGGAGACTGTGTGAATCAGGCCTTCATGGTCGAATTGCTGCTGCAAAAAAACAGTACTTGACACCAATAATAAGAAGAGACTTGCTTGGGCCAAGCCACACGTGC
>NC_088423.1:2147105-2159605 GCF_034236695.1 Oncorhynchus nerka
GTGGTAGTAGTGGTAGTAGTAGTAGTAGTAGTAGTAGTATGAGTAGTAGTGATAGTAGTGGTAGTAGTAGTAGTAGCAGTACCAGTAGTAGTCAGTAGTAGTCAGTAGTGGTAGTAGTGGTAGTAGCAGTACCAGTAGTAGTCAGTAGTAGTCAGTAGTGGTAGTAGTGATAGTAGTGGTAGTATTAGTAGCAGCGGTAGTAGTAGTAGTAGCAGTGGCAGTAGTAGTGGTAGTAGTATGAGTAGTAGTGGTAGTAGTAGTAGTAGCAGTACCAGTAGTAGTCAGTAGTGGTAGTAGTGATAGTAGTGGTAGTATTAGTAGCAGCGGTAGTAGTAGTAGTAGTAGTAGTGGTAGTAGTATGAGTAGTAGTGGTAGTAGTAGTAGTAGCAGTAGCAGTAGTAGTCAGTAGTGGTAGTAGTAGTAGTATTAGTATGAGTAGTAGTGGTAGTAGTAGTAGCAGTAGCAGTAGTAGTCAGTAGTGGTAGTAGTAGTATATAGTATGAGTAGTAGTGGTAGTAGTAGTAGTAGCAGTAGCAGTAGTAGTCAGTAGTGGTAGTAGTGATAGTAGTTGTAGTATTAGTAGCAGCGGTAGTAGTAGTAGTATTAGAATAATAAGTTATTAGTAGCAGTAGTAGCTGTATTAGTAACATTAGCAGTGTTAGTAGCAGTAGAAGTAATAGTAGTGATAGTAGCAGTAGTAGCACTTGTTGTAGTAGTGGTAGTAGTAGTAGTAGTATTAGTATTAGTTAAATACGATATTAGAAGCAGTATTAGTAACATTAGCAGTGTTAGTAGCAGTAGACCTAATTGTAGTAATAGTAGCACTAGTAGTAATAGTAGTAGTAGCAGCAGTAGCCGTAGCAGTAGCAGCAGTAGTCAGTAATGGTAGCAGTAGTAGTAGTAGTAGTAGTGATAGTGCCAGTAGTAGAAGAAGAAGCAGTAAGTAGTAGTAGTATTATTAGTAGTAGTATTATTATTAGTAGTAATAGTAGTAGTAGTAGTGAGAGTGATATTATTATTAATATTAGTAGTAGTAGTGGTAATAGTAGTAGTATTAGTTGTTGTAGTAGAAGTAGTATGTAGTAGTGATAGTAGTAGTAGTAGTAGCATAGTAGTAGTAGTAGTAGTAGTAGTAGTAGTAGTAGTGCTAGCATTATTAGTAGTAGTGGTAGTGATAGTACTAGTATTAGTAGTAGTAGCATCATTAGTCAGTAGGTGTAGTAGTAGTGGTAGTAGTAGTAGTAGTAGTGTTAGTAGCTGTAGTACTAGTAGTCATCATAGTATTAGTAGATGGTATTAGTAGCAGTAGTTGCAGTATTAGGAACATTGGTAGTGGTAGTAGCAGTAGAAGTAATAGTAGTGATAGTAGCTGTAGCAGTGGTAGTAGTAGTACCAGTAGTAGTAGTAGTAGTAGTAGTGGTAGTAGTGATAGTAGCGGTGTTGATAGTAGTGGTAGTAGTGGTAGTAGTGATAGTATTGGTAGTAGTAGTAGTAGTAGTAGTAGTAGTAGTAGTAGTAGTAGTAGTAGTAGTGTGGTAGTAGTGATAGTAGCGGTAGCGATAGCATTCGTAGTAGTAGTGGTAGTAGTAGTAGTGGTAGTAGTAGTAGTAGTAGTGGTAGTAGTGATAGTAGCGGTAGCGATAGCATTCGTGGTAGTAGTAGTAGTAGTAGTAGTAGTGTGCAGTGAGAAAAGCCTGATATTCAGTAATAATTCTTTGAATTGGTTAAAAATAGTCCACTGTTCTTCACAGCTTTGAGAGAGAGGACAGCTGTCAATTTGAGGCATGGCGTCTTTGAATGGCCCATCCTACATCTAAGATGTTAGAGCACCCAGCATCCCTACCGAGTGGCCCAGCTTGACCATGACCATATTCTGATACTCTCTTATTGTACAGACTAAACCACCTCCTCTGTCAAGGACACCATTTTATTTGGCACTTTTAACCAGGACATTTTTAATTGTGACATCTGCCTCACGTTAATTAGTTTGTGTTGCTTTTCAAATGAAATAAAATACAAATCTTCAAATCTTCTACTCAAAATATTCACATGTTGATCAAGTTATAGGTTGGTCAGTCAAGGCTTTCCGGTTCAGCCATACATATAACCTAGTGATTGGCTAAATAACAGCATTGTGAAAGGCCCTTTGCTGACAGAAATAACTGGCATTGTAAAGTAGTAGTTGCCATGCTCTTCCTACCACACCCCAGTCACTCTTACCTCAGCCAGGTGTGTAGGAGGAGAGGGCCATGGAGGAGAGTATCATGCTGTGGTCCCTGTGTCCGCGTGTCGTCCCCAGAGGGGTGGGTTGTTTTGCTTTAACATTGTCTGCAGCTGTCATAATGAAGGATGATGTGACATCTCATCTGTTCTCCCCCATCTAGACTGTATCAAGATTAACTGTACTACCAGTAAGTAAAGACTGCTCACTTTTAATAATCCTGTTCAAATACTGTTCTACTGTCTTTTATCTGTATTCACAATGTTTCTTATTCATGAATGTAAATCCCCTTTAAACAAACTACATCTATATAGGCTTCTAGGGGGTTTATGAAGCCTTAAAAGATGCCGTTTGTTTAAAATATTACCTGCATGTATGTTGTCTAAGTTCATGTGTGCCAGAAAGTACAATATTTCCGTAGGTAAATGTTATATAGATGTTTTCAGACCAGGTTGGCTAAGATGTGCAATATTTCATTTTTTTTCTTCCCAACAGCTAATGGGGAAAAATCACTATTTTAAAAACACATGATTTCAATCAATTACCTATACCTTAGATATACATTATGTATCGTAAAGACCAGTGAACAGACAAGTGCATTGCATACAGGCCATGGGAGATCATGGAATGTATGTTCATAAGGTGAAAGCACCAATTTGTAAGTCGCTCTGGATAAGAGCGTCTGCTAAATGACTTAAATGTAAATGTATAGAATGTAATGGGCCTCAGGCAGTGTGAATCTATTCTCTTCCAGAGCACTGACTGCTGGGGAAGGGGAGGGAGAAGGGAGAGAAGGAATGGAGGGATAGAGGAAGGAGAGGGAGGGAGGGGTTAGAATGAATGAGAACCCCCAAAATGGCAGTCAACTGTGATTGTTCACACTCTGTTGTCTCTAATTACCAGCCTTGACAACTGTAAATTAAAACAGGCTGATATGAAACAGAGGTGTTTTAGCCATGCATCATTATCCCCGTTCCCCTCATTTTCTTTTTTTCTGTAAATGATTTACCTTTCTCTCCGTTTTACCTTTCTCTCCAGGTCTATTATTTTTTCTTTCATTCCTTCTTCCTCAGTCCATCTCGGTAAATTGATGAGGCTTTTCAAAGCGGAGAGGAAATACAGAGCGGGCTTTTATTATTCTCATTAACCTGCCTCACAGAGCAGAGAGAGAGGGATTGGCAATAGTAGGGCTGCCAGGAGGGAAGGAGGGATGGAAGAGAGAGGGAGGGAGGTAAGAAGGAATGGATGTAGAGGGAGGAAGGGAGGGGACAGTCATGGAGAGAGTACAACTGCCAGTAGGGAGGGAGGGAGAGAGAGGAAGAGGACATGTGAGTGTAGTGCCACGGAGTTAACATTGCAAATATTTTGGGAGGGAATTTGTCCTTGTATTTATTATTCAGAGACGTTTATGAATTATTGATGGGAGAAGAGTCCTGAAGAGTCAGAAAATATGAGCCTTGGTTTCCTGTTTTCAGTACAGCATACAGCATACACACAATGTCACCAGGGTTTTACTTGAGGGTTGACCTTCACACCCTCTTGTTAGGTTATGGAGAAACACACTCCAAACAATAGGAAATAGTGAGCTCCATCTCCTCCATCCAGATTGTCTCAAGCCATTCTGCATCCAGTGCTCCTTTTCTTTGGGGGGGATGGTGGAGTCACCCGAGTAATATTTCATAAAGTATAAAGGAATGTACACTGGGTATACAACATGTTAAGGGCACCTGCTCTTTCCATGACACAGACTGACCAGGGGAATCGAGGTGAAAGGGCTGCTACTCAATATTAGGAAGGTGTTCTTCATGTTTTGTACACTCAATGTGTATCTATAGCCTGGTGTATATAGGGGCATCAAAAATAATTTACACAAATGGTTTGCAATAACAGTTAGGTAATTCTATAACATTACCTATGCATGCCAATGGAGATTTGTAATACCTATCTATATGGTAAATTAAATGCAATTAAGAATGCTGTGCACATTCTGTACGTTGCACAGGACATACTGGGCAACGTATATATATATATATATATATTTTCTCTCCCTTGCATTCAGGTTTATATATATATATAATCCAGGCACTTGTCATCTCCCGTCTGGATTACTGCAACTCGCTGTTGGCTGGGCTCCCTGCCTGTGCCATTAAACCCCTACAACTCATCCAGAACGCCGCAGCCTGTCTGGTGTTCAACCTTCCCAAGTTCTCTCACGTCACCCCGCTCCTCCGCTCTCTCCACTGGCTTCCAGTTGAAGCTCGCATCCGCTACAAGACCATGGTGCTTGCCTACGGAGCTGTGAGGGGAACGGCACCTCAGTACCTCCAGGCTCTGATCAGGCCCTACACCCAAACAAGGGCACTGCGTTCATCCACCTCTGGCCTGCTCGCCTCCCTACCACTGAGGAAGTACAGTTCCCGCTCAGCCCAGTCAAAACTGTTCGCTGCTCTGGCCCCCCAATGGTGGAACAAACTCCCTCACGACGCCAGGACAGCGGAGTCAATCACCACCTTCCGGAGACACCTGAAACCCCACCTCTTTAAGGAATAACTAGGATAGGATAAAGTAATCCCTCTCACCACCCCCCCCCCCCCTTAAAAGATTTAGATGCACTACTGTTCCACTGGATGACATAAGGTGAATGCACCAATTTGTAAGTCGCTCTGGATAAGAGCGTCTGCTAAATGACTTAAATGTAATGTAAATTTAATATATATATATATATATATATAAACCTGAATGCAAGGGAGAGAAAATGTTGCCATTTAAAAGCTAGCTCGCAACATGTCACATTTTATTTTTCAAGTAACCCTCATGCTAGAAAAGGTTGGAGACTTATTTAGTCAATTACTATTTTAATGTTAAAGTTATTCTCTCACACTAATCAACACACTCCCGAGTGTTTGAACAGAAGTGGTAATCATGTGAAGTAGAACTGAAGTACTTTCAATGCCAATATCACATACTCAATCTCTTTGTTTTATCTTTTCAAGGGGCTTACTGTCACGTCCTGACCATAGAGAGTCCTTATTTTCTATGGTGGAGTAGGTCAGGGCGTGACAGAGGGGGTTAGTCTAGTTTATTATTTCTATGTGGAGTTCTAGTTTTGTTTTTCTATGTTGGTGATTTTGTATGATCCCCAATGTTTATTGTTTTACTATACTATTAATAAATGATGTGGAACTCAACATTGGCTGCTCCTTGGTCCGTTTCTACAAACGATTGTGAAGGAATATCCCACCACAACAGGACCAAGCAGCGTGCCCGGGAGGAGAGTGTATCCTGGACTTGGGAGGAGATCCTGGATGAGAAGGGAACCTGGACTTGGGAAGAAATCCTGGCAGGACAGGATTGCCTTCCTTGGTGGGAGACGCAAGGAGAGAAGGGAGAACAGCGACGACGCCGGGGTTCGCGGCCACAAGGAAAGTCCAAGAGAAAGCCCAAAATTATATGGGGGGTGGCACACGGGGTGGTCGGCAGAGCCGAGGTGTGAACTAGTGACTCCATGGGAGGAGGTAGAGAGGTGGTCAGTCGACCCAGGGAGAATGCCAGAGCCCACCTGGGAGTCAATGGAACAGTGTGATTAGGGATACCGGAGAATGGAGTTGGCAAGGGGTATGCGGCAAAGCAGGCGTTTGGAGGAACGTGTTACCAGTCCGGTGCAATCTGTGCCGGTTCCACGCATCAGGCCTCCAGTGCGTCTCCCCAGTCCGGTAGATCCGTGCCTGCTCCTCGCACTCGCCCAGATGTACGCCTCCACAGCCCAGTACGTCCTGTGCCTCATCCCCGCACTCGCCCTGAAGTGCGTGTCACCAGTCCGGTGCCACCTGTACCGGCCCCACGCATCAGGCCTCCAGTGCACCTCCCCAGTCCAGTACGTCCTGTGCCTCCTCCCCGCACTCGCCCTGAAGTGCCGGCCCCACACACCAGAGCTTCCGGCGACAGTTCCCAGTCCAGAGCTTCCAGCAACGGTTCCCAGTCCAGAGCTTCCGGCGACAGTTCCCAGTCCAGAGCTTCCGGCAATGGTTCCCAGTCCAGAGCTTCCGGCAACAGTTCCCAGTCCAGAGCTTCCGGCGACAGTTCCCAGACGGTCAACGGTCCGGAACCTCCAGCGACGGTCAACGGTCCGGAACCTCCAGCGTCAGGTCAACGGTCCGGAACCTCCAGCTTCAGGTCAACGGTCCGGAACCTCCAGCGTTAGGTCAACGGTCCGGAACCTCCAGCGTCAGGTCAACGGTCCGGAACCTCCAGCGTCAGGTCAACGGTCCAGAACCTCCAGCGTCAGGTCAACTGTCCGGAGCTTCCAAACACTGCGTCTAGTCCAGCTCCATGGCAGGAGCCTTCCTCTGCACCGATGTCCAGTCCAGACATGGCGTCCAGTCCAGCTCCATGGCAGGAGCCTTCCTCTGCACCGATGTCCAGTCCAGACATGGCGTCCAGTCCAGCTCCATGGCAGTAGTCTTCCCCTGTACTGATGTCCAGTCCAGGCACAGTGTTCAGCCTGGGTCCATGGCTGGATCCACAGGATGAGCGGGTTCTTCAGCCCGCACCAGAGCCACCTCCAATGCTGGCGGATCCCCGGTATGAGAGGGTTCTTCGTCCTGCACCAGAGCCGCCACCGACACTAGACATTCCCCCTAACCCTACCTTTTGGTTTCAGGTTTTGCGGCCGGAGTCCGCACCTTTGGTGGGGGAGGGGGGGGGTAGGTCAGGGTGTGACTGGGCGGTTAGTCTAGTTTATTATTTCTATGTGGGGTTCTAGTTTTGTTTTTCTATGTTGTTGTTTTTGTATGATTCCCAATTAGAGGCAGCTGGCAATCGTTGTCTCTAATTGGGGATTATATTTAGGTATCCTTTTTTGGGATATTGTATTTTGAGTAAGTGTATGTAGCAGCTCTGTAGTCACGGTTCGTTGTTAGTTTATTGTTTATTGTTTTTGCTAAGTTTCACTATTAATAAATGATGTGGAACTCAACATTCGCTGCGCCTTTGTCCATTTCTACAAACGATCGTGACACTTACAGGTTAAAAGCAACACAGAACAAAACACAAGGTCAGGACAGGCAAACTCACATCACACACAATCTAGAGTCCATGGTTGTTTGGAGTGGAGCATTCGTCACTTTGGCTTTGGGTTCTTATACTGTAGTTGTGGCATCTGGAGTCACGTCATAGCAGGCCACATCTGGAGAAAGCTTAATGAGTAACGCCCTCATACCGGAAACCATTGGTATGCACTCACACCTCGGTTGACTCATCCCGAGCAGTGGGACACTCATCCGACCCCCTCTCCCCAAACATGGCAGAGGTAGTGTTGTGGCTGGGCACAGCCTGTGGCACCTGTCCTCCCACATTGCTGGCTTGAATCTCCTGCACAATATCTGAGTACAGTGTTCCTTAGGTATGGGGGTGTGTGGCTCAGGTCCCTGATTAACTAATGAGAAGGAGCCCACGAGGAGTGCTTGTCTTTCTTCCGCGACAGGAAGAGAACAGAGTTGAGTTTGGGGGCCGTTTTTCTGTGTGTGGCCACCACTCATGCTCTCAAAATGTTAGCTCCCAGAGAAGACACGGTTCCGTGGTGAGCAGAATCATTATCATTAGCAAGCAAAGTCGGGATAAGAGGAATACTAGGATAGAGACACAAAAATGTGGATTTCTGAGGAGGAATGGAGGGGAAAATGGAAGTTAATGAGGTTGAAGTGAATAAGGAATGCAGAGGTTGGATTTGAATTTGAGGAAGATGGTGAGAAAAATGTAGATGGGGTGTTGAAGATGGTTGGTGTCAAGAGTAAACTGGAGGTGAAATGGAAGTGAAAGAGGACGAGTTATATTAGGTGGAAGGTGTGGTGAACAGCTCAGAACCCGAGCCTGGCATCAATGGACATGATAAAGAAGAATCTGGTCCAGAACAGTGGCTTGCAAAAGTATTCACCTGCTTGGCATTTTTCCTATTTTGTTGCCTTACAACCTGGAATTAAAATTTTAAATTGTTTGTATCATTTGATTTACACAACATGCCTACCACGTTGAAGATGCAACATATTTTTTTTTGTGAAACAAACAATAAATAAGACATAAAAACAGAAAACTTTAGTGTGCATAGCTATTCACCCCCCAAAGTCAATGCTTTGTAGATCCACCTTTTGCAGAAATTACAGATGCAACTCTCTTGGGGTATGTCTCTATAAGCTTGGCACATCTAGCCACTGGGAGTTTTGCCCATTCTTCAAGGCAAAACTGCTCCAGCTCCTTCAAGTTGGATGGGTTCCGCTGGTGTACAACAATCTTTAAATCATACCACATATTCTCAATTGGATTGAGGTCTGGGCTTTGACTAGGCCATTTTAGACATTTAAATGTTTCCCCTTAAACCACTCAAGTGTTGCTTTAGCACTATGCTTTGCATCATTGTCCTGCTGGAAGGTGAACCTCCGTCCCAGTCTCAAATCTCTGGAAGACTGAAGCAGGTTTCCCTCAAGAATTTCCCTGTATTTAGTGCCATCCATCATTCCTTTAATTCTGACCAGTTTCCCAGTCACTGCCGATGAAAAAACTACCAAAAGAATGATTCTGCCACCACCATACTTGACTGTGGGGATGGTGTTCTCGGGATGATGAGAGGTGTTGGGTTTGCGCCAGACATAGCATTTTTCTTGATTGCCAAAATGCTCAATTTTATTCTCATCTGACAATATGTTTGGGGAGTCTCACATGGCTTTTGCCATTTTTTTCTTAAGCAATGGCTTTATTCTGGCCACTCTTCCGTAAAGCCCAACTCTGTGGAGTGTAGAGTCTGAAATGGTCCAGTGAACAGATTCTCCAAACTCTGCTGTGGAGCTTTGCAGCTCCTTCAGGGTTATTTTTGGTCTCTTTGTTGCCTCTCTGATTAATAGCCTCCTTGTCTGTTCTGTGAGATTTGGTGGGCAGCCCTCTCTTGGCAGGTTTGTTGTGGTTCCATATTCTTTCCATTTTTTAATAATCGATTTAATGGCGCTCTGTGGGATGTTCAAAGTTTCAGATATTTTGATGTAACCCAACTCTGAGCTGTACTTCTACACAACTTTGTCCCTGACCTGTTTGGATCTTGGTCTTCATAGTGCCGTTGGCTTGGTGGTGCCACTTGCTTAGTGGTGTTGCAGTTTCTGTAGCCTTTCAGAACAATATCTACTGAGATCATGTGACAGATCATGTGACCCTTAGATTGCACACAGGTTGACTTTGTTTAACAAATTATGTGACTTCCGAAGGTAATTGGTTGCATATTTAGTGGTTTCATTGCAAAGTGGATGAATACATTTGCACGCACCACTTCCCCATTTACATTTATTTTTTATTTTTTGAAGTTAGTTATGGTTACCATCCTCTATTAGTTACAGTTACCATCCTCTATTAGTTACAGTTACCATCCTCTATTAGTTATGGTTACCATCCTGTATTAGTTACAGTTACCATTCTCTATTAGTTACAGTTACCATCCTTTTTAGTTATGGTTACCATCCTCTATTAGTTCCAGTTACCATCCTCTATTAGTTATGGTTACCATCCTCTATTAGTTACAGTTACCAACCTCTATTAGTTACGGTTACCATCCTCTATTAGTTACAGTTACCATCCACTATTAGTTACAGTTACCATCCTCTATTAGTTATGGTTACCATCCTGTATTAGTTACAGTTACCATTCTCTATTAGTTACAGTTACCATCCTCTATTAGTTACGGTTACAATCATCTATTAGTTATGGTTACCATCCTCTATTAGTTACAGTTACCATCCTCTATTAGTTACAGTTACCATCCTCTATTAGTTACAGTTACCATCCTCTATTAATTACGGTTGCCATCCTCTATTAGTTATGGTTACCATCCTCTATTAGTTACGGTTACCATCCTCTATTAGTTACAGTTACCATCCTCTATGAGTTACAGTTACCATCCTTGATTAGTTACAGTTACCATCCTCTATTAGTTATGGTTACCATCCTCTATTAATTATGGTTACCATCCTCTATTAGTCATGGTTACCATCCTCTATTAGTTACAGTTACAATCCTTTACTAGTTATGGTTACCATCCTCTATTAGTTATGGTTACCATCCTCTATTAGTTACAGTTACCATCCTCTATTAGTTTCAATTACCATCCTCTATTAGTTACAGTTACCATCCTCTATTAGTTACAGTTACCATACTCTATTAGTTATGGTTACCATCCTCTATTAGTTACGGTTACCATCCTCTATTAGTTACACTTACCATCCTCTATTAGTTACGGTTACCATCCTCTATTAGTTATGGTTACCATCCTCTATTAGTTAGAGTTACCATCCTCTATTAGTTACAGTTACCATCCTCTATTAGTTACAGTTACCATACTCTATTAGTTATGGTTACCATCCTCTATTAGTTACGGTTACCATCCTCTATTAGTTACGGTTACCATCCTCTATTAGTTACGGTTACCATCCTCTATTAGTTTCAATTACCATCCTCTATTAGTTACAGTTACCATCCTCTATTAGTTATGGTTACCATCCTCTATTAGTTAGAGTTACCATCCTCTATTAGTTACAGTTACCATCCTCTATTAGTTACAGTTACCATCCTCTATTAGTTACAGTTACCATCCTCTATTAGTTACAGTTACCATCCTCTATTAGTTACGGTTACCATCCTCTATTAGTTATGGTTACCATCCTCTATTAGTTAGAGTTACCATCCTGTATTAGTTACAGTTACCATCCTCTATTGGTTACAGTTACCATACTCTATTAGTTATGGTTACCATCCTCTATTAGTTACAGTTAACATCCTCTATTAGTTACAGTTACCATCCTCTATTAGTTACGGTTACCATCCTCTATTAGATACGGTTACCATCCTCTATTAGTTACGGTTACCATCCTCTATTAGTTAGAGTTACCATCCTGTATTAGTTACAGTTACCATCCTCTATTGGTTACAGTTACCATACTCTATTAGTTATGGTTACCATCCTCTATTAGTTACAGTTAACATCCTCTATTAGTTACAGTTACCATCCTCTATTAGTTACGGTTACCATCCTCTATTAGTTACGGTTACCATCCTCTATTAGTTACGGTTACCATCCTCTATTAGATACAGTTACCATCGTCTATTAGTTATGGTTACCATCCTCTATTAATTACTGTTACCATCCTCTATTAGTTACGGTTACTACCCTCTATTAGTTACGGTTACCATCCTCTATTAGTTACAGTTACCATCCTCTATTAGTTACGGTTACCATCCTCTATTAGTTACAGTTACCATCCTCTATTAGTTACGGTTACTACCCTCTATTAGTTACGGTTACCATCCTTTTTAGTTATGGTTACCATCCTCTATTAGTTACAGTTACCATCCTCTATTAGTTATGGTTACCGTCCTCTATTAGTTACAGTTACCAACCTCTATTAGTTACGGTTACCATCCTCTATTAGTTACAGTTACCATCCTCTATTAGTTATGGTTACCATCCTCTATTAGTTACGGTTACCATCCTCTATTAGTTACAGTTACCATCCTCTATTAGTTACGGTTACCATCCTCTATTAGTTTCGGTTACCATCCTCTATTAATCTTACAGTTTCTATCCTCTGTCTAGATAGATTTAGAAATAGTGGCATAGCACAAATATTAGCTATCATACCATGTAAAAGAACAACTTATTTATTTTTTCTCATAAAATGCAACTTACTGGATTTATGTTAACTCTGTCAGACACCATGAAAGCCATTTGATTTTACAATGATTGTCCAGCAAGTGTTTTAAGGTCTTGATGGTTTAATTCTAACATTAGATTATGCAAATATGTAATACAAATCTCCAAATGTATTTTTGTTTTGTTTTATAGCCCTATTATATATTCCAGGGTTAATTATGTTAGCATTTTGGCATGTTTTTCTAGATTTACAACATGAAACTGCATTGATAAGACAAACTGTAAGGGTTTTCCTCCTCTTTGTCTGAAGAGGAGGTGTAGCAGGGATTGGACCAAAACGCAGCGTGGTAAGTGTCCATATCGTTTTTAATAACAAAAACACTGAACACTATGAAATAAAAAAATTATAAACGAATACGTGAAATGACAAAACCGAAACAGTACTGTGTGGTGAAAAACACAGACACAGAAACAATCACCCACAAAGTACACACAGAATATGGCTGCCTAAATATGGTTCCCAATCAGAGACAACGATAGACAGCTGCCTCTAATTGAGAACCGATCTAGGCAACCATAGACATACAATATACCTAG
>NC_088423.1:2162105-2294154 GCF_034236695.1 Oncorhynchus nerka
AACATTTTAATCAAACTGTTATATTCATCTGACTGTACACAATCATCATATTATTGTGTGCATGTAACCATACTCAATATGAAACACCCCAAGCTGCAGATGGCTTGGTTCCACTGTCTTCACTCCCCCCTGGATCCATTTGGAGAGCAGGTTCATTCCACTCAACCAACTTACAGCTATTTACTTCCTTTCCTCTTTCTCTGAAATCTTCAAAGCCTCAATGTAATGTGTATGCAAATCACAGGCAGCTGGAGCACTGGGCTACTATACTCCACCTCAGAAGCTCCATTTTGCTTTGTAAGCACTAAACAACACACCAAGGCCAGGCCCGGATAGAAACCAGGCTCCTGGAGAATGGGGATAGGGTGAGAGAGCAAAATATGAAATAATGGGATGGAGGGATTTGGAGCACTTGAAAGGATGGCTTGATCTTTACCTTTCATCCCTCTGTCCTTGTGGCAGGGAGACGAGCAGGAGGTGGAAGAGGAGGAGGAGAAATAAAGAAAGAAAAGAGCAGGGGGGGTTCAGCAGGATACATGTTCCTTGTGTGAGTGACACACGGTATGAGTTGGAATCGCTCAAGTCTTTGGTGTAAGGTCCAGGACAATACAATCACATTTCCCAATGTTGGGACCCTAACATTTCTCTGAATCTGGAGACAGTATGGCTTTAAGAGAAAACCAAATGATCAGTGTTCCAATTAGGTCAATTCAGGCTCTGATTCTGAATGTATGCAGTCATATCTTCTGCTGGAGAGGAGAGATTCATATTGTGCCAGATGGCAGGACATCATTTGATATACACTGACTGTGGCTCCTGCACTGACTATGAACATGTTGATTGTGAGTGTATGTGTCTATGTGTGTGTATGTGTATATAATCTCAAAAATATATAGTGTATATACTTTCAAACTCTCACATTAAGTAAATGAGCCACATTCACAACAGCATCATGTCCTGCCTTACCTCCAGTGTCATGTCCTGATGCTGTGTCAGAGGAGAGGAGGTGTAGTTCTCCACTGTCCTCATGTTCTAAGTTACTATGGGACTGTCTCTCCTCCTTAATGGTTTTTAATTCATAATGTGTGAATGCAATGCAGAACTGTCTCGAGTGTACTCGTTTGGTACAAATTGCATATTTAAATATACAACTTCAACACCATCAGTAATTTTTCTCACAGTTAGCCATTAGGCAGTTATGACTTTAGAAAATCCCTGGGATGCCCCTCTTTATAAAATCACAGTCCTTGTTTTCTCATTCTGCCAGCTTCTGTTCTCAGCTTTGGCAAGACACGTCCCTCTCTGCCTCACAGTCACAGTTAGACAGCTCAAACTAGCACCTTGAATAATGTTAAATGTTTGCCTACGTTTTTATTAAAAAAAATATCTTAAAACCCCGTAGATGGGTTCCGTGGCCCACAGAAATCACATTAGCATAATTAATTAATCCCCATCAAAATCTGTCAGTTTAAACTAGAGATATCTGTTTTTTTGCATTGGATGAGTCTTAGTCCAACACATCTGCCGATGTCGCACTTCCGCATCTGCGGTGAAAGGTGCCAGAGCGGTGTTTGTCAGACCATGAGATATCTGCGGTGAAAGGTGGCAGAGCCAGAGCGGTGTTTGTCAGACCATGAGACATCTGTGGTGAAAGGTGGCAGAGCCAGAGCGGTGTTTGTCAAACCATGAGACATCTGCGGTGAAAGGTGGCAGAGCCAGAGCGGTGTTTGTCAGACCAAGAGACATCTGGGGTGAAAGGTGGCAGAGCCAGAACGGTGTTTGTCAGACCATGAGACATCTGGGGTGAAAGGTGGCAGAGCCAGAGCGGTGTTTGTCAGACCATGAGACATCTGTGGTGAAAGGTGGCAGAGCCAGAGCGGTGTTTGTCAAACCATGAGACATCTGGGGTGAAAGGTGGCAGAGCGGTGTTTGTCAGACCATGAGACATCTGGGGTGAAAGGTGGCAGAGCCAGAGTGATGTTTGTCAGACCATGAGACATCTGGGGTGAAAGGTGGCAGAGCGGTGTTTGTCAGACCATGAGACATCTGGGGTGAAAGGTGGCAGAGCCAGAGTGATGTTTGTCAGACCATGAGACATCTGTGGTGAGAGGTGGCAGAGCGGTGTTTGTCAGACCATGAGACATCTGGGGTGAAAGGTGGCAGAGCCAGAGTGATGTTTGTCAGACCATGAGACATCTGTGGTGAGAGGTGGCAGAGCCAGAGCGGTGTTTGTCAGACCATGAGACATCTGTGGTGAAAGGTGGCAGAGCCAGAGCGGTGTTTGTCAGACCAAGAGACATCTGGGGTGAAAGGTGGCAGAGCGGTGTTTGTCAGACCATGAGATATCTGCGGTGAAAGGTGGCAGAGCCAGAGCGGTGTTTGTCAGACCATGAGACATCTGTGGTGAAAGGTGGCAGAGCCAGAGCGGTGTTTGTCAAACCATGAGACATCTGCGGTGAAAGGTGGCAGAGCCAGAGCGGTGTTTGTCAGACCAAGAGACATCTGGGGTGAAAGGTGGCAGAGCCAGAACGGTGTTTGTCAGACCATGAGACATCTGGGGTGAAAGGTGGCAGAGCCAGAGCGGTGTTTGTCAGACCATGAGACATCTGTGGTGAAAGGTGGCAGAGCCAGAGCGGTGTTTGTCAAACCATGAGACATCTGGGGTGAAAGGTGGCAGAGCGGTGTTTGTCAGACCATGAGACATCTGGGGTGAAAGGTGGCAGAGCCAGAGTGATGTTTGTCAGACCATGAGACATCTGGGGTGAAAGGTGGCAGAGCGGTGTTTGTCAGACCATGAGACATCTGGGGTGAAAGGTGGCAGAGCCAGAGTGATGTTTGTCAGACCATGAGACATCTGTGGTGAGAGGTGGCAGAGCGGTGTTTGTCAGACCATGAGACATCTGGGGTGAAAGGTGGCAGAGCCAGAGTGATGTTTGTCAGACCATGAGACATCTGTGGTGAGAGGTGGCAGAGCCAGAGCGGTGTTTGTCAGACCATGAGACACCCCAAAAATCGGTCTTCTCACTAAATCGTCTGTATAGTCCGAATGGTTTGGCCTACAAACTAGTATGATCCCTCTATGGAAAGATGAGACTGAAGTTGGTACAGCCTATCTGCCAAGTTCTGTCTGTAGCTTCCAAAAAGTTTTGGCTACACGTGAGGTGAGACTCTCACGGACAGCAAGATGCCAAGAGTGTGCAAAGCTGCCATCAAGGCTAAGGGTGACTACTGTATACTGTATACCTCTGTATACCACCCCTACCTTGTCACAACACAACTGATTGGCTCAAATGCATTAAGAAGTAAAGAAATTCCACAAATTAACGTTTAAGAAGGCACACCGGTTAATTGAAATGCATTCCAGGTGACTAATTCATGAAGCTGATTGAGAGAATGTCAAGAGTGTGCAAAACTGTCATCTCGGCAAAGGGTGGCTATTTGAAGAATCTCAAATATAAAATGTATTTTACTTTGTTGAACACTTTTTTAGTTACTACATGATTCCATATGTGTTATTTCATAGTTGTGATGTCTTCACAATTATTCTACAATGTAGAAAATAGTAAAAATCAAGAAATACCCTGTAATGAGTAGGTGTTCCAAACTTTAGACTGGTACTGTACCTTTTTTTGCTCTTTGACACCCACAGGCCTCAAAACACTCGTCTGAAGATCCCCTGGTACTAGTTTAACAAATTAATGGAAGTTTAGTATACAGTGGCTTGCAAAAGTATTCACCCCCCTTGGCATTTTTCAAATTCTGTTGCCTATTCCCTATTAACTTTTGGAACCTGAAATTAAAATTGAATGTTTTGCGGGGTTTGTATCATTTGATTTACACAACATGCATACCACTTTGAAGACACAAAATATTTTCATTGTAAAACGAACAAGAAATAAGACAAAAAAAAATATTCAAAGTCAATACTTTGCAGAGCCACCTTTTGCAGCAATTACAGCTGCAAGTCTCTTGGGGTATGTCTCTATAATCTTGGAAAATCTAGCCACTGGGAGTTTTGCCCATTCTTCAAGTCAAACTGCTCCAGCTCCTTCAAGTTGGATGGGTTCCGCTGGTGTACTGCAATCTTTAAGTCATACCACAGATTCTCATTTGGATTGAGGTCTGGGCTTTGACTAGGCCATTCCAAGATATTTAAATGTTTCCCCTTAAACCACTCAAGTGTTGCTTTAGTGTTGCTTTAGCAGTATGCTTAGGGTCATTGTCCGGCTGGAAGGTGAACCTCCGTCCCAGTCTCAAATCTCTGGAAGACTTTAACCAATTTCCCTCAAGAATTTCCCTATATTTAGCGCCATCCATCATTCCTTCAATTCTGACCAGTTTGCCAGTCCCTGCCGATGAAAAACATCCCCACAGCAAGATGCTGCCACCACCATGCTTCACTGTGGGGATGGTGTTCTCAAGTTGATGAGAGGTGTTGGGTTTGTGCGAGACATAGCATTTTCCTTGATGGCCAAAAAGCTACATTTTAGACTCATCTGACCAGAATTCCTTCTTCCATATGTTTGGGGAGTCTCCCACATGCCTTTTGGTGAACACCAAATGTATTTGCTTATTTTTTTCTTTAAGCAATCGCTTTTTTCTGGCCACTCTTCTGTAAAGCCCAGCTCTGTGGAGTGTACTGCTTAAAGTGGTTCTATACTCCAATCTCCAATATGGAGCTTTGCAGCTCCTTCAGGATTATCTTTGGTCTCTTTGTTGCCTCTCTGATTAATAGCCTCCTTGCCTGGTCCGTTTTGGTGGGCGACCCTCTCTTGGCGGGTTTGTTGTGGTTCCATATTCTTTCCCATTTTTTAATACTGGATTTAATGGTGCTCCGTGTGATGTTCAAAGTTTTTTTTTTTTTAACCCAACCCTGAGCTGTACTTCTCCACAACGTTGTCCCTGACCTGTTTGGAGAGCTCCTTGGTCTACATCAACTCAAAAATCAAAGTTTATTTGTCACTTCCGCCTAATACAACCTTACAGTGAAATGCTTGCTTACAGGCTATAACCAATAGTGCAAAAAAGGTGTTAGTTGAACAGTAGGTAAGTAAAGAAATAAAACAACAGTAAAAAGACAGCCTATAGACAGTAGTGAGGCTACATACAGACACCGGTTAGTCAGGCTGATTGAGGTAGTATGTACATGTAGAAATGGTTAAAGTGACTATGCATAGATGATGAACAGAGAGTAGCAGTAGCGTAAAAGAGGGGTTGGCGGGTGGTGGGTGGCGGGACACAATGCAGATGGCAGGTTAGCCAATGTGCCGGAGCACAATAATACCCTCAATATTTATTGGAAAGGAGAATCAAGATCACCGTGCACTTTTACCACCCTGTGAGGTTCATCATAACTTATTTCATCTGTAGCCTAATAAACTGCATGCTTTCCTGAGTTGAAGTGGCAGGACAACACAAGTTCACCATTCGATATGATGGTTATTATATCAATATTTGTGCATTAAGGTGTTTCCATCGGCGTTTCCACCATTTCTCGCATAATTCATTTGACAAAAATATCCCACCATGTCGAACAAAAAAATTGACTACCGTCATTTATAAAATTGTACCAGCATTTCATGTTTCTATCAGCCTGGTAGTGACTTTTATCATACGTCAGGTAATTTGTCCACATGAAATGGTTGGATATAAATATTGGTTTGTATGAAGGAAGTTAGAAGTAGTTTCGTGAGTCAATGCTAGCAACCTGTAACGCAATGACTGGAAATCTATGAGTACAGTATCTGCTAGCATGCTAGTAGATCCCCAAAGACTTCCAGTCATTGCATTAACAGTAGTTAGCATTGGTTCACAAATGGAAATACAGGAAGTACTAACTTCATACGCAGATCATTTTTTATGTTTTATATATATATTTAACCCATTATTTTTGGCACTAAACTATCTCCATATATAGTGCTTTGAAAAAGTATTCATCCCCCCTTGGTATTTTTTATTTTTTTTTGCATTACAACCTGTCATATAAATGGATTTTGATTTCATGTAATGGACATACACAAAATTGTCCAAATTGGTGAATTGAAATGAAAAAAAATTACTTGTTTCAAAAAAAAAAAGAAGCAAAAAATGTAAAGTGGTGTATGCAACGCATATGTTTTCACCCCCTTTGCTGTGAAGCCCCTAAATAAGATCTGGTGCAACCAATTACCTTCAGAAGTTACATAATTAGTTAAATAAAGTCTACCTGTGTGCAATCTAAGTGTCACATGATCTGTCACATGATCTCAGTATATATACACCTGTTCTGAAAGGCCCCAGAGTCTGCAACACCACTAAGTAAGGGGGCACCACCAAGAATGCGGCACTATGAAGTAATCAAATGGCTACCCGGACTACTTGCATTGTGTTCCCAGCCTTTTATCCGCAAAAAGTCAGTTTAATGGAAACATCTCTGGTGGGAAAATGCACATATTGTTTTATGCAGACTTTATCAAATTATTGTCGACATTTGATTGTAAACCAAGCTACAGAGACATAAAAATGGTATCCATGAGTTCATCTGACTCGGGAAGTAGATTAAGGGCCTCATTGCCAAAATCACAAAGTATTCCTTTAACATAATTGTTTACAATTCATTTGATTGAGTTGTTTTAGTTAAGACTATTTAAGTTATGAACTTAATTTTTCGCCCCCAATATTATTATATACAATTAATTTGATTGAGGTGACAACAGAGTACGGTTTGAAATGCCATATAACAATAACTAAAAAAGACGGAGTTTGTTTCTCAGTATCTTACCCTTCTGTAGCGCCAAGCTAGGCTAGCACTGTGGTGGCGGGTTACTGCCACCTAGTGACGTTATTAATAGAACACTCATAGAAATACGAGAGCAGGATTTTCTCTCTCCCCCCACCCTTCTACACACACCCTGTCACTGCACTAACTCAGGTTTCTTTTCTCCCCGTCCCGAGGTGTGCGTGAAACCACTGTTTGGGCAAGGTGTGTGTGTTAACCACTGTCTGGGTGAGATGTGTGTGTCTTAACCACTGTTTGGGCTATCCTACAGGCAAGGGTCCGGAGACCATTTTTGCTGGTCAGAACCTGAACGATAACGAGTGGCACACGGTGCGTGTGTTCAGGAGGGGAAAGAGTTTGAAACTCACCGTAGATGATCTTCAACCTGTAGAAGGTACAACCACACCCTCTCTAACAAACTGACTATGTTTTATATGTGTGAGAATTTTCAAGATGATCCTTTGACCCTTTATATGTAGGACACAGTTTGACTATGGACTAGGTCAGAAAATCGTTCAGGTCTAGTCCATAATGTCTGATATAAAATCAGTCAGTACATACAGGTCAGTATACAGGTCGGTATATGTAGGTCAGTATATACAGCTCAGTATATACAGGTCAGGTTATACAGGTCAGGTTATACATGTCAGTATAACAATGTCAGTATGCACATGTCAGTATATACATGTCAGCATACAGGTCGGCATATACAGGTCAGTATACAGGTCAGTATATCCATGTCAGTAGACAGGTCAGTATATCCATGTCAGTAGACAGATCAGTATATCCATGTCAGTAGACAGGTCAGTATATCCATGTCAGTAGACAGGTCAGTATATCCATGTCAGTATATAGGTCAGTATATCCATATCAGTATACAGGTCAGTATATACATATCAGTATACAGGTCAGTATATCCATGTCAGTATACAGGTCAGTATATACATATCAGTATACAGGTCAGTATACACATGTCAGTATACAGGTCAGTATTTACAGGTCGGTATACACAGGTCAGTATTTACAGGTCAGTATATACAGGTCAGTATACACATGTCAGTATACAGGTCGGTATATAGAGGTCAGTACACAGGTCAGTATATACAGATTAGTATATACAGGTCAGTATATACAGGTCAGTACATACAGGTCAGTTTACAGGTCAGTATATACATATCAGTATACAGGTCAGTATATACATGTCAGTATACAG
The DNA here is from genome assembly GCF_034236695.1 of Oncorhynchus nerka. Taxonomy (NCBI): domain Eukaryota; kingdom Metazoa; phylum Chordata; class Actinopteri; order Salmoniformes; family Salmonidae; genus Oncorhynchus; species Oncorhynchus nerka. The sequence continues at coordinate 2,170,076 of NC_088423.1, forward strand.
GTCAGTATTTACAGGTCTGTATACACGGTCAGTATTTACAGGTCAGTATTTACAGGTCAAAATACACATGGTATACAGTATATACAGGTCAGTATACAGATTAGTATGTACATGTCAGTATATACAGGTCAGTACATACATGTCAGTATACAGGTCAGTATATACATGTCAGTATACAGTTCAGTATATCCAGGTCAGTATACAGGTCAGTTTAATAAGGTCAGTATACATGTCAGTATTTACAGGTCAGGTTATACATGTCAGTATAACAATGTCAAAATATACAGGTCTGTATATATTTTCAGGTCAGTATTTACATCAAAATATACAGGTCAGTTTATACAGGTCAGTATACAGGTCAGTATATACAGGTCAGTATATACAGGTCAGTATATACTAGTCAGGTTAAACAGGTCAGTATGTACAGGTCAGTATACAGGTCAGTATATACAAGTCAGTATACAGGTCAGTATATACATGTCAGTATACAGGTCAAAATATACAGGTCAGTATATATAGGTCAGTATATATAGGTCAGTTTTTACAGGTCAGTATGTACAGGTCAGTATATACAGGTCAGTATATACAGGTCAGTATATACTAGTCAGGTTAAACAGGTCAGTATGTACAGGTCAGTATACAGGTCAGTATATACAGGTCAGTATACAATTCAGGATACAGGTCAGGTTATACAGTTCAAAATATACAGGTCAGTATACACAGGTCAGTATAACAATGTCAGTATTTACAGGTCAGTATATAATGGTCAGTATACAGGTCAGGTTATACAGGTCAGTACATACAGGTCAGTACATACAGGTCAGTATATACAGGTCAGTATATACAGGTCAGTATATACAGGTCAGTACATACAGGTCAGTACATACAGGTCAGTATATACAGGTCAGTACATACAGGTCAGTACATACAGGTCAGTATATACAGGTCAGTATATCCTAGTCAGGTTAAACAGGTCAGGATGTACAGGTCAGGTTATACAGGTCAGTATATACAGGTCAGTATATACAGGTCAGTATATACAGGTCAGTACATACAGGTCAGTACATACAGGTCAGTATATACAGGTCAGTATATACTAGTCAGGTTAAACAGGTCAGTATATACAGGTCAGTATACAGGTCAGTATTTACAGGTCAGTATACATGTCAGTATATACAGGTCAGTATATCCATGTCAGTATATACAGTTCAGTATAGAGGTCAGGTCAGGTCAGTATACAGGTCAGTATACAGGTCAGTGTATACAGGTCAGTATACAGTTCAGTATACACAGGTTAGTATATAAAGGTCAGTATGCACAGGTCAGTTTATGCAGGTCAGTTTACGCAGGTCGGTATATGCAGGTCGGTATTTACAGGTCAGTATTTACAGGTCAGTTTACACAGGTCAGTTTATTCAGGTCAGCATACAGGTCAGTATTTACAGGTCAGTTTACACAGGTCAGTTTATTCAGGTCAGCATACAGGTCAGTATTTACAGGTCAGTATATACAGGTCATTATGAACAGGTTAATATTTACAGGTCAGTATACACATGTCAGTATACAGGTCAGTATTTACAGGTCGGTATACACAGGTCAGTATTTACAGGTCAGTATATACAGGTCAGTATACACATGTCAGTATATACAGGTTAGTATATACAGGTCAGTATATACAGGTCAGTACATACAGGTCAGTATACAGGTCAGTACATACATGTCAGTACATACAGTTCAGTATATACAGGTCAGTATAAACAGGTCAGTTTAATAAGGTCAGTATACATGTCAGTATTTACAGGTCAGGTTATACATGTCAGTATAACAATGTCAGTATACACACGTCAGTATATACAGGTCTGTATACACGTCAACATTTTCAGGTCAGTATTTACAGGTCAAAATATACAGGTTAGTATATACAGGTCAGTATACAGGTCAGTATGTACATGTCAGTATACAGGTCAGTATATACATGTCAGTATACAGGTCAGTATATACATGTCAGTATACAGGTCAGTATACAGGTCAGTATATACAAGTCAGTATACAGGTCAGTATATACATGTCAGTATACAGGTCAAAATATACAGGTCAGTATATATAGGTCAGTATATATAGGTCAGTTTATACAGGTCAGTATGTACAGGTCAGTATATACAGGTCAGTATACAATTCAGGATACAGGTCAGGTTATACAGTTCAAAATATTCAGGTCAGTATATACAGGCCAGGTTATACAGGTCAGTATATACAGGTCAGTATATACAGGTCAGTATATACAGGTCAGTATATACAGGTCAGTACATACAGGTCAGTATATACAGGTCAGTATATACAGGTCAGTATATACAGGTCAGTACATACAGGTCAGTACATACAGGTCAGTATATACAGGTCAGGTTATACAGGTCAGTATATACAGGTCAGGTTATACAGGTCAGTATATACAGGTCAGTATGTACAGGTCAGTATATACAGGTCAGTATATACAGGTCAGTATATACTAGTCAGGTTAAACAGGTCAGTATATACAGTTCAGTATACAGGTCAGTATTTACAGGTCAATATACAGGTCAGTATATACAGGTCAGTTTAATAAGGTCAGTATACATGTCAGTATATACAGGTCAGTATATCCATGTCAGTATATACAGTTCAGTATAGAGGTCAGGTTATACAGGTCAGTATACAGGTCAGTGTATACAGGTCAGTATACAGTTCAGTATACACAGGTTAGTATATATGTCAGTATATACAGGTCAGTTTATCCAGGTCAGTATATACAGTTCAGTATAGCAGGTCAGGTTATACAGGTCAGTATTTACAGGTCAGTTTATACAGGTCAGTTTATTCAGGTCAGCATACAGGTCAGTATTTACAGTTCAGTATACACAGGTTAGTATATAAAGGTCAGCATACAGGTCAGTTTATGCAGGTCAGTTTACAGGTCAGTATGAACGGTTATATGCAGGTCAGTATTTACAGATCAGTATTTACAGGTCAGTTTACACAGGTCAGTTTATTCAGGTCAGCATACAGGTCAGTATTTACAGGTCAGTTTACACAGGTCAGTTTATTCAGGTCAGCATACAGGTCAGTATTTACAGGTCAGTATATACAGGTCAGTATGAACAGGTTAATATTTACAGGTCAGTATATACAGATCATAGACACAGGTCAGTATACACAGGTCAGTTTACACAGGTCAGTATATACATGTCAGTACACAGGTCAGTAAATACTGTTCAGTATACAGGTCAGTATTTACAGGTCAGTATCTACAGGTCAGTATCTATAGGTCAGTATATACAGGTCGGTATGTACAGGTCAGTATATACAGGTTCGGTATGTACAGGTCAGTATATACAGGTCGGTATATACAGGTCGGTATATACAGGTCGGTATGTACAGGTCGGTATGTACAGGTCAGTATATACAGGTCAGTATATACAGGTCAGTATATACAGGTCGGTATGTACAGGTCAGTATATACAGGTCAGTATATACAGGTCAGTATATACAGGTCGGTATGTACAGGTCAGTATATACAGGTCGGTATATACAGGTCGGTATATACAGGTCGGTATGTAAAGGTCGGTATGTACAGGTCAGTATATACAGGTCAGTATATACAGGTCAGTATATACAGGTCGGTATGTACAGGTCGGTATATTCAGGTCAGTACATACAGGTCAGTATATACAGGTCAGGTATATGTAAAGGTCGGTATGTACAGGTCGGTATGTTCAGGTCAGTATATACAGGTCAGTATATACAGGTCAGTATATACAGGTCGGTATGTACAGGTCGGTATATTCAGGTCAGTATATACAGGTCAGTTTATACAGGTCAGTTTTTACAGTTCAGAATACAGGTTAGTATACAGGTCAGTTTACAGGTCAGTATATACATGTCAGTATAAACGAGTCAGTATACACAGGTCAGTATACACAGGTCAGTATATACAGGTCAGTATGTACAGGTCAGTTTACATAGGTCAGTATACACAGGTCAGTATACACAGGTCAGTATACACAGGTCAGTTTACACAGGTCAGTATTTACAGTTCAGTATATACAGGTCAATATATACAGGACAATATATACAGGGCAGAAATCACTGTTCAGTATATACAGGTCAGTATACACAGGTCATTATCCAGATCAGTATATACAGGTCAGTTTTTTTCAGGTCAGCATATAATGTCAGTATATTTACAGGTCAGTATATACAGGTCAATATTTACAAGTCAGTATACACAGGTCATACTCAATGTGCAGGGCACTGGAGTGGCTGAGGTGGGCTTACACATAAACATATATATAGACAAGAAAGTATTTCAACATTGAGCAAGTTTGGTAGTCCACGATTAATCTTAATCAGTCTTGGGAAGCCAGCCCTGTGTGTATAAACCCATTGTTTGAATGACCTCCCCCTACCTATGTCCCCTCACCCCTCTCACACTCACTCCTGTCAATCAATAGGTCAAATGGCAGGTGACCACACCCAGTTAGAGTTCCACAACATTGAGACGGGCATCGTGACGGAGAAGAGGTTCCTTTCACTGGTGCCCTCTAACTTCATAGGCCACCTGCAGAGCCTCTCCTTCAACGGCATGGCCTATATAGGTAGGTTGCCCGTAGGTTGGAGCGGCATGTTGGTAATTGGAAGGTTGCTGGTTCAAGTCCTGTGCCAGGAGATGGATAAGTATTGATCTCTTGAGCAAGGCAGATGGTACTTTCTCTCTGGAGGTACATTGCAGAATTGTGCTTCACAATGTGTTTCTGTTCTTGGTCAAAAAAAAATATCAACAAAGTATCTATTCTATTCTCTCTGTAGACCTGTGTAAGAATGGTGACATTGACTACTGTGAGCTCAACGCCATGATTGGCTTCAAGAACATCATTGCCGACCCTGTCACGTTCAAGTCTCGGTTGAGCTACGTTGCTTTGACCACTCTCCAGGCCTACTACTCTATGCACCTGTTCTTCCAGTTCAAGACCACCTCGTCAGATGGACTCATACTGTTCAACAGCGGGGATGGAAATGACTTCATTGTGGTCGAGCTGGTCAAGGGGTAGGTTTGTCACGACAAATTGTACTATAGGATAGTAATTCATATTGAAGGGAGGTGTGTGTGTGTGTCTGCATCATTATTCATGTCACTACCTGTCTTTTTCCAGCTACCTGCACTACGTATCAGACCTGGGGAATGGAGCTCACCTGATCAAGGGAAACTCCAACAAGCCTCTGAATGATAACCACTGGCACAACGTCATGATCTCACGAGACACTAACAACCTCCACACCGTCAAGATCGACACCAAGATCACCACCCAGACCACCATGGGAGCCAAGAACCTGGACCTGAAGGGTAGGCTGCCTGGGGCTGGGGGTTTACTTTAGTTTCTACTGTGACGGAGAGTGACATGGGTACAGTGACAGAGGAGCTTACTGGTCTGCTGTTGGACAGAGTTCGTCACTATTGTTATGGTTTTAGGGTACAGTATGACAGACGTTTCTGGTCTGCTGTTGGACAGAGTTCGTCACTTATTGTTATGGTTTTGGGGTACAGTATGACAGAGGTTTCTGGTCTGCTGTTGGACATGGAGTTTTTTTACAGTTGACAGTCAGAGTCCTGTTTATGGAATTACTGTATCACAAGGCCCTTTATTATTATTATTACTATTATTATTATTATTATTATGTATCCTGGAACAGATGCATGCTTCAAGGCCCTTTGTCAGTTCTAGACAAGATGTGTATGCAGTTTATATCAGTACCTGCTTTTTTCCAGCAGGGGTCAGTAGTTCCACACTGGTCTATAACTGTGTATAAAGTATATTTAACATTCATTTTTTTAGCAGACTCTCTTATCCAATGTGCACAGATAGTGCATTCATCTTAAGACAGCTAGGTGAGAAAGCCACATATGTGACCGACCGCCTTGATTCGGTCTTAAGTAGCAACATTTGAAATTGTGTTTTTTACATTGGATAAAAGCAGAGACACAGAGCTACAAAATGGTTTATCATACACTGCATTTGAGGAAAATTGGGAAAGTAATTCTGCTTTGAAAGTTGATAAACTTGTAACCGCACTTTTGAGAAAATGGTCTTTGAATGTTTTGGTACTACTACTGGAGAGCTCTCGTTGGTCTACACCTATTCAGAATCGTTCACATCCTCTTAACTTCTTTGGGACTTGGGGGCAGTATTGAGTAGCTTGGATGAATAAGGTGCCCAGAGTAAACTGCCTGCTACTCAGGACCAGTTGCTAATATATGCATATTATTCGTAGATTTGGGTAGAAAACACTCTGAAGTTTCTAAAACTGTTTGAATGATGTCTGTGAGTATAACAGAACTCATATGGCAGGCAATGATCTGAGAAACAAATCCAACCAGGAAGTGGGATATCTGAGGTTTGTAGTTTTTCAAGTCATTGCCTATCGAATATATAGTGTCTATGGGGTCATATTGCACTTCCCAAGGCTTCCACTACATATCAACAACATGTATACTGACCTGTATATACTGACCTGGATGTACTGACCTGTAACTTTAGAACCTTGTTTGATGCTTATACTGTGAAGGAGGGGGAATGGGAGCTGAATGAGTCAGAGGTCTGCCAGAGTGGCATGAGCTGATCATGCGCTCACGTATGAGTTTGCTTGCGTTCCATTGCATTTCTACAGACAAAGGAATTCTCCGGATGGAACATTATTGAAGATTTATGATAAAAATCATCCTAAAGAGTGATTCTATACTTAATTTGACAGGCTGTAGTTGAGGTGGGACGCTACCGTCCCGAATATCCCAGAGGTTAAGTCAGCTCCACCCATCTCTATAAGGATTCACTTGTGAGGTCATGTGCTAAACAGTGACGAATGTAGCAAAGATAATGACTAAAAGTGAAAAAATTCCAGATAAACAGAAAGTGCCAGATAAAAATATTTTATTAATATTAGATGACGCTTTCCCAGACACTTGTTTAAATTGATGGGTCATGAGAAAGAAATGCTATAACACCCAGCCACATCTTGCTAAGTGGATGGTCTCTACAGAAGGTGTAAACAGTACAGTGAAATGGTTGCTTTCATAGTAGCAATATCAGAAATAGATATTGTTAACGTAAAGAAAAAAATATACAGTATGTACAAGAACAATATCAATAACAACATCAGTGATATTGTTGACAGATGAGGTAGATAGTTATATGCATACAACCAGGGGCAAAGTGGCTGAGCAGCAGGATAAAAACATAAATAGTAGTGTGTTAGGGGAGAGTCATGTGACTAGAGACAGTGCAGATAGTGATTATGACTGAGAACTCACCCCCAGTGCTGAACTGGTCTGTCCGAACCACGCATGAACAAGGGAATCTATATTCGGAGAGCCTGTTTCTGTGCTGCCCTTGACTTTGGTGCAGGGTATGTGATGTCCATAGCCTCTTTGTCACAAAACTCACTGATCTTCTTAACAAGATAAGGTTGTCTAGCTGTGTCCAGTCCAGTTGATGCTTGTACAGTCAGACTATCTATGGGAGGAAGGATGTAATCGTTGCACAGCAGCTGAAACCTGGTCCCAACTCAGTCCGAACATTCCTTGGTGACAACAACACCAGGCTCCAGAGCATCGAAGCTGTTAAACAGGAAATAACTCAAACAATTGAGTAGACATTACAACCTGGCACAACATCAATTCACCTCACAAGTTTAGATAAGAAGAATAACCTCATATAATGCAAAAAAATGTATTAATCTGAAGTGCTTCACAACACCAGCAATCTCAGACAAAGTGTTAACTCTGGTCTTTCTGAAGCGATGCTTGATGAGGCTGAAGCACCAGTCGGGGGCAAACTAGGTGTGGCCTGTGATCAGGAAGTGAAGGTCCAGACTGTGGTGGAGCTTGTGTATGGTCCGCCAGGCACAATACCAGAGCACAAATGTGTTCTTGTTTTGGCGACTGCAGTTATCACAATTAAAACGTGTTTCCCAAACTCTGTAGTTGTTGAAAAAATAGTGCATGTAGTTGAAGACTACGCTGCTGCCTTTGCTGAATGACCTTCCTTCATCAATCAAGTATTTCTCTTTGCATAGCTCCGTCAAAGCCATTTGCCTGCTTAGTGCTTGAGATGTGGGGTAGCAATTTTCTCCACACCCCGACTACATATACCTCTGGAAAAAACAGAAATAATGTGAGATCAATAAAAGTAGTGCCAATCATGTTGGAGGTAAACTCAATAGTCACAACGTGGTGTTTATGCCTCACATACCAAGTGTTGGCATTAGACCCTTCTCCTTGTATGAGTGGTGGAGGAGAGTCAGGCGTGTTCTATTGATGCTGAAAGACAAATTCCAGATACAAATATTTTAGCATTATTTTACATTAGATAGCTATAATCTCTGTCAGACGCACATGGCTAAATTGATGGGTCACGTAATCATCTGGCGAAGTGGAGTCTTTTGTTTAGACATGCTAGCTAAACAACCATAATCCCAATCCACAGAGTACTAGCAATGCGAAATGGAATTCTGAGATAACATTACTACACAGATCATACACGTAATGCTAGCTAGCTAACAGTCAGCTTTCATTTACAACGAAAACAACTTTCTGACAAAATTAGAAACGTATAATATCTGAAACTGTAGCTAGACTCTTACCCATATATATGGGAAAATGCTTCATGGCAAACTGCAACCCCTTTCAAAGACATCCTGTGTCGTTTCCGTTTTGTTTGTAAATCTTGCTTGATCTGTTTTGTCAAGTCGCTCTGGTTCACACTGACTGTGTGCAATGCCATAAGAATCATCATATCTTTCTCCCCCTCTGTCACGGATGCCACGTTTGCCCATCATTTGAAGATGTCATCCAGAGACAGGTGTTTACAACAGCCTTCTGTGTTCTCTTTGCAACTCCCTCTGCGTTTGCAATCAATCTATTCATCTCCTTATCATACTCTGCTTCTACCAGACATTCCACTGATTTCAAAACTCGGTCAACTTCTTCCGTGACAACAAAACTGTTGATTGCCGTTTCTTCCCCATCACTGTCATCAGAAGTCTCTACATTGTCTTCTTCAATTGAAATGTTTTTACCTAAATCAGGGATTTCCTCATCGTCTGATTCATTTTCAGAGTCAGAGAGTCAGCATGACACGATCGTCCTCCAGAAAGTAGTACATCAGAACTTTTTCCCACTTACCTTTGTCGATAGCGCCCGATAAATTCAGGGCAGCAATGTTATTGAGAGCAGTAGCAACATATTTGCAGTTCTCCATTGCTAACGTTATATATTTAAAAAACACTGCAGTAGAAAGGATTATCTAAACCTAACGATAAGCTCATTTTATAGACACAAGATGCTACACCGCAGACCCATCTGAAACTCATCTCTCGGTATGTCTAGCCCACTCATTATCTCAGCAATTCATGGCTAGAGGGAAGGTTCCTGCCTTTTTTGTGGCTAAACCAACTAGGCCCGAAATTGAACAATTTATTAATATTTACTGATGGAATACAAGTTTGTTATTAAGGAACATGAAAGTTCAAATGTTCCACAAGGCATTTCTGCCCAAAAAAACTAATTTTGTGTGGTGGCAGAAGGTAGTACTCAGGTCGGGGTGTAGGGTTTGAGTGTAGGCTGAAGGAAGAGAGGAGAAGTTCTTCTTGCTGCTCTGTCGGCAAGTACCATGGTCTTGTTGCTCTAGTCCAGATGGGAGATGACAAGTGCCTGGATTAGAACCTGTGCCGCTTCCTGCTAGAGGTGAGGTCGTACTCTACGGATGTTGTAGAGCATGACCCTGCAGGAGCGGGTCGCTGCTTTGATGTTTTCAGAGAACTACAGGATGTTGTCCAGGGTCACGCCATCTGGGAGGGGGACACCGTGGAGTTGTCATCTGTGATGGAGAGGTCTTGCAGTGGGCATGCAGCTACGTCTTGGGGGGAAGGAAATAAGTAGTTGAGTGTCATTTTCATAGCAAGGAGAGATCATGTGAGGATATGACGGAGCACAGTGACTTGGTGTATAGGGTTGTTTTACTGAACAGCACCAATCCATTTGTCTGTTCTGTCCCTTTCTCATTCTGAATAGTCAACTCACCAGTGACATATTAACACTTCCTGTCCCTTTGTCTGCCCCCTCATGTGTATTCACCTCATCTTCTTCATTCCTATTAATAATGGAAGACTTCAACCAGAGAGCTATTTCCTGTACGCTGCTTGTCTGGAGATTGAATATCTTGACATGCCACTAGTCTTCATCTTCTTCCTCCCCCCCTGTCCTTCACAGGCGACCTGTATATAGGTGGCGTGGCCAAAGAGACGTACAAGGAGCTTCCCAAATTAGTTCACGCCAAGGAAGGCTTCCAGGGTTGCCTAGCATCGGTGGACCTGAACGGACGCCTCCCGGACCTGATGTCAGATGCCCTGGCATGTGTGGGCCAGATAGAGAGGGGCTGCGAAGGTAAACACACCCTAACACACACTAACACAAGCTAACCCTGGCATGTGTGGGCCAGATAGAGAGGGGCTGCGAAGGTAAACACACCCTAACACACACTAACACAAGCTAACCCTGGCATGTGTGGGCCAGATAGAGAGGGGCTGCGAAGGTACTGCGAAGGTAAACACAACCTAACACAAGCTAACCCTGGCATGTGTGGGCCAGATAGAGAGGGGCTGCGAAGGTACTGCGAAGGTAAACACACCCTAACACACACTAACACAAGCTAACCCTGGCATGTGTGGGCCAGATAGAGAGGGGCTGCGAAGGTAAACACACCCTAACACACACTAACACAAGCTAACCCTGGCATGTGTGGGCCAGATAGAGAGGGGCTGCGAAGGTAAACACACCCTAACACACACTAACCCAAGCTAACCCTGGCATGTGTGGGCCAGATAGATAAGGGTTGAGAAGGTGAGAACTCAATCAAACTTTGTCACAAAGTGATGTAGAGTTACCTGGCCTAGGGTGACCCATCCTCTTCTGCCTGTAGCATGTAGAAAAACAGAGATAAGACACCTTGGCCACTATCAAAACAGAGATAAGACACCTTGGCCACTATCAAAACAGAGATAATACAAATAGGCCACTATAAAACAGAGATAAGACAAATAGGCCACTATCAAAACAGAGGTAAGACACCCTGGCTACTATCATAACATAGATAAGACACCCTGGCTACTATCATAACAGAGATAAGACACCCTGTCTACTATCATAACAGAGATAAGACACCCTGTCTACTATCATGGCAGAGGTAAGACACCCTGGCTACTATCATAACATAGATAAGACACCCTGTCTACTATCATGGCAGAGATAAGACACCCTGGCTACTATCATAACAGAGATAAGACACCCTGTCTACTATCATGGCAGAGATAAGACACCCTGTCTACTATCATAACAGAGATAAGACACCCTGTCTACTATCATGGCAGAGGTAAGACACCCTGGCTACTATCATAACATAGATAAGACACCCTGTCTACTATCATAACAGAGATAAGACACCCTGGCTACTATCATAACAGAGATAAGACACCCTGTTTACTATCATGGCAGAGATAAGACACCCTGTCTACTATCATGGCAGAGATAAGACACCCTGGCTACTATCATAACAGAGATAAGACACCCTGGCTACTATCATAACAGAGATAAGACACCCTGTCTACTATCATGGCAGAGATAAGACACCCTGTCTACTATCATAACAGAGATAAGACACCCTGTCTACTATCATGGCAGAGATAAGACACCCTGGCTACTATCATAACAGAGATAAGACACCCTGGCTACTATCATGGCAGAGGTAAGACACCCTGTCTACTATCATAACAGAGATAAGACACCCTGTCTACTATCATAACAGAGATAAGACACCCTGGCTACTATCATAACAGAGATAAGACACCCTGTCTACTATCATGGCAGAGATAAGACACCCTGGCTACTATCATAACAGAGATAAGACACCCTGTCTACTATCATGGCAGAGGTAAGACACCCTGGCTACTATCATAACAGAGATAATACAAATAGGCCACTATAAAACAGAGATAAGACAAATAGGCCACTATCAAAACAGAGGTAAGACACCCTGGCTACTATCATAACATAGATAAGACACCCTGGCTACTATCATAACAGAGATAAGACACCCTGAACACTATCAAAACAGAGGTAAGACACCCTGGCTACTATCATAACATAGATAAGACACCCTGGCTACTATCAAAACAGAGGTAAGACACCCTGGCTACTATCATAACAGAGATAAGACACCCTGTCTACTATCAAAACAGAGGTAAGACACCCTGGATACTATCATGGCAGAGGTAAGACACCCTGGCTACTATCAAAACAGAGGTAAGACACCCTGAACACTATCAAAACAGAGGTAAGACACCCTGGCTACTATCATAACAGAGGTAAGACACCCTGGCTACTCTCAAATTCAAATATTTGTGGACAAATCTGAGCTATTCATAATGATTTCCTCTCTTTTTTCACTGTAATCATTGAATGCCTGTCATGGTTATTTGTGTACACTGGACTATACCTGGTGTAAAATACAGTCAAGCAACCAGTGAACTCTCCTCTAAGATGCCTTCCTCAGTGCAAAGGCTGGTTGAACATTGAAGAAACGAAGACAATAACTTGTCTGAAGTAACAGTGTATTTCGCCTTTTAAAGTCCACCGGCCTTCCAAAGGGGAATATATGTTTTCTTTCTACATAGAAGTCCCTGTGAAAGAACCATTTTCATTCCACACTCTAGAAACACCATTATTTCCCCAATGCTTCTACTTTGGTCTTGACAGCCTCACACTGTTTCATCAGCCTCTTACGTAATTCATTAACCAACCTTTCATTCACTTCTCAATAATGTGAACACTTTTCCTTGTTTGTCAACAGTCCTTGTACTCTGCTCTCATATGCATATAAACACAGACAGGCAGACACGCAGACACGCACGCACACACAACCACACAAGTACAAAAAAACTCACCCGTGGCACATGTTAACCTCCATAAACTATTGGTATGCTGTTAGAATATGTTAACAGCTGCCAGTCCTCTACCCTCATCATTTCTGATTCATTCGGGTAACATATAATCAGATTGCTCTCAATGACTGTAAGGGTGTGACCTGGCGGCAGAGAAGTCAGACGCAGGAGAGAAATAACTGTGTTTCCAACAGCGCAGTTTATTTACAAAACACACCGGAAAAGAGAATAATACAAATCAATGGGTAACATAACCCGACGCACACCAGTACAGACGTACACATACACTTACAATAAACAATCACTGACAAAGACATGATGGGAAACAGAAGGTTAAATACACACCAGTACAGACGTACACATACACTTACAATAAACAATAAAAAGACAATTAAATACACTGACAAATACACTTACAATAAACAATCACTGACAAAGACATGAGGGGAAACAGAGGGTTAAATACACACCAGTACAGACGTTAAACAATAAACAATCACTGACAAAGACATGAGGGGAAACAGAGGGTTAAATACACACCAGTACAGACGTACACATACACTTACAATAAACAATCACTGACAAAGACATGATGGGAAACAGAGGGTTAAATACACACCAGTACAGACGTAGACATACACTTACAATAAACAATCACTGACAAAGACATGAGGGGAAACAGAGGGTTAAATACACAACATGTAATTGATGGGATTGGAACCAGGTGTGATGGAAGACAAAACCAGTGGAAAATGAAAAATGGATCAGCTATGACTAGAAGGTCGGTGACGTTGACCGCCGAACACCGCCCAAACAAGGAGAGGGACCAACTTCGGCGGAAGTTGTGACACTGACAGTGTAATCAGATTACTCTCAATCAGATTAATATCACTGACCACATTTGTACAAGCGCACACACACACGCACACACACACACACACACACACACACTCTGTGCTCTGTGCATGCTTAGTGAGTCTGCGTGTTTGCCAGAAGCAATATTCTTGAAATATGGATTAGATTTGTGTTGCGTAAATAATAGTTGAATTTAATAGTTTTAATTTCAATGTCATCGTCCTCCACTCTTTCTGTGTAATATTGTTCTATATAATGATAATGCTATGACACAGACATGTTGATATTATTGTTCTTGTTGTAAACTGTTCCACACAACTGCAGCAGAGTACAATACCATATTCAATATCCAAACTTCCAGAGGAAGATACGCAATGCAAACAACCCATGGAAGATCAGTTCAGCGTTGGTGTGACTGACTGAAGTGTAGGTGTGAGTGACTGACTGACTGATGTGTAGATGTGACTGACTGAAGTGTAGGTGTGAATGACTGACAAGTGTAGGTGTGAGTGACTGACTGAAGTGTAGGTGTGAGTGACAGACTGAAGTGTAGGCGTGAGTGACTGACTGACAAGTCTAGGTGTGAGTGACAGACTGACAAGTGTAGGTGTGAGTGACAGACTGAAGTGTAGGTGTGAGTGACTGACTGAAGTGTAGGTGTGAATGACTGACTGACTGACACGTGTAGGTGTGATTGACAGACTGAAGTGTAGGTGTCAATGACTGACAAGTGTAGGTGTGATTGACTGACTGATTGAAGTGTATGTGTGACTGACTGACTGACTGACTGACTGACTGAAGTGTAGATGTGAATGATTGACTGAGTGACTGAAATGTAGGTGTGAGTAACTGAATGAAGTGTAGGTGTGACTGACTAACTGAGTGACTGACTGACTGAGCTGTAGGTGTGACTGACTGACTGACGTGTAGGTGTGACTGACTGACTGAAGTGTAGGTGTGAGTAACTGAATGAAGTGTAGGTGTGACCGACTGACTGAAGTGTAGGTGTGAGTAACTGAATGAAGTGTAGGTGTGACTGACTAACTGAGTGACTGACTGACTGAGGTGTAGGTGTGACTGACTGACTGAAGTGTAGGTGTGACTGACTGACTGAAGTGTAGGTGTGACTGACTAACTGAGTGACTGACTGACAGAAGTATAGGTGTGACTGACTGAAGTGTAGGTGTGACTGACTGACTGAAGTGTAGGTGTGACTGACTGACTGAAGTGGGGTGTGACTGACTGAAGTGTAGGTGTGATTGACTGAAGTGTAGGTGTGAGAAACTGACTGAAGTGTAGGTGTGACTGACTGACTAAAGTGAGGTGTGACTGACTGACTGACTGCCTGACTGACTGGATTGTAGGTCTGACTGACTGACTGAAGTGTAGTTGAGACTGACTGACTGACTGACTGAAGTGTAGGTGTGAGAAACTGACTGAAGTGTAGGTGTGAGAAACTGACTGAAGTGTAGGTGTGACTGACTGACTGAAGTGTAGGTGTGACTGACTGACTGAGTGACTGAAGTGTAGTTGAGACTGATTGACTGACTGACTGAAGTGTAGGTGTGACTGACTGACTGAAGTGTAGGTGTGACTGACTGACTGAAGTGTAGGTGTGACTGACTGACTGAAGTGTAGGTGTGACTGACTGACTGAGTGACTGACTGACAGAAGTATAGGTGTGAGAAACTGACTGAAGTGTAGGTGTGACTGACTGACTGAAGTGTAGGTGTGACTGACTGACTGAGTGACTGACTGACTGACTGAAGTGTAGGTGTGACTGACTGACTGAAGTGTAGGTGTGACTGACTGACTGAAGTGAGGTGTGACTGACTGAAGTGAGGTGTGACTGACTGAAGTGTAGGTGTGACTGACTGAAGTGTAGGTGTGACTGACTGAAGTGTAGGTGTGACTGACTAACTGATGTGTAGGTGTGACTGACTAACTGAGTGACTGACTGACAGAAGTATAGGTGTGACTGACTGAAGTGTAGGTGTGACTGACTGACTGAAGTGTAGGTGTGACTGACTGACTGAAGTGAGGTGTGACTGACTGAAGTGAGGTGTGACTGACTGAAGTGTAGGTGTGACTGACTGACTGAAGTGTAGGTGTGACTGACTGACTGAAGTGAGGTGTGACTGACTGAAGTGTAGGTGTGAGAAACTGACTGAAGTGTAGGTGTGATTGACTGAAGTGTAGGTGTGAGAAACTGACTGAAGTGTAGGTGTGACTGACTGACTAAAGTGAGGTGTGACTGACTGACTGCCTGACTGACTGGATTGTAGGTCTGACTGACTGACTGAAGTGTAGTTGAGACTGACTGACTGACTACCTGAAGTGTAGGTGTGACTGACTGAAGTGTAGGTGTGAGAAACTGACTGAAGTGTAGGTGTGAGTAACTGACTGAAGTGTAGGTGTGACTGACTGACTGACTGACTGAAGTGAAGGAAGTTCTTCCTTCACCTCAAAGAACAATTCAAATGTATCCACTTCTTACGACCTTCAATTCCCTTGCTTTTATTCTCTCCTATTTTATGTTTCTGAGTGACTCATGAAATCTTGTTTGTTACTTTGTCTCTCTGACTTCTCTCCGACATCTCTCTGTCGTCTCGCCGTTTTCTCTCTGCCGCCTTCTCTCTAAAGTCTCTCCGTCTTCTGTCTGTCGTCTCTCCGTCTTCTCTCTGTCGTCTCTCCGTTTTCTCTCTGACCTCTCTTGTCTTCTCTCTGTCTACTCTCTGACATCTCTTCGTCTTCTCTCTGTCGTCTCTCCGTCTTCTCTCTGTCGTCTCTCTGTCGTCTCTCCGTTTTCTCTCTGACCTCTCTTGTCTTCTCTCTGTCTACTCTGACATCTCTTCGTCTTCTCTCTCTCGTCTCTCCGTCTTCTCTCTGTCGTCTCTCTGTCTTCTCTCTGTCTACTCTCTGACATATCCCTGTCTTCTCTCTGACATCTCTCTGTCATCTCTCTGTTGTCTCTCCATCTTCTCTCTGTTTATATTTGTGTTTCCTGTTATTACAGTCTCTGACAACATTTCAGTGCTTTACTAACCTCTGGTATATTCTGCCTTTTCCTTTCCTTACTGTTTTGCTGACTTGATCAAGCATTGATGAAAGCTGATCTACAAGGTATATAGCTTCGGTTTGTTTGATACAGAGCCTGATAATCCCTCTTCCTCCCTCTGCATTTGTAACCCCACCCCACACCCCGACACACACACACACACACACATTACCCCAACTCCCCCACACCACACAAACTTCTACAACCACCACTTCCACCCTCACCCCCTCGAACTCAATGACAACTTAGTGTTACGCCACTCACTCCCGTGTCATAACAATTGGGATTCAGCCCCAGAGGGGAACACAAGGATCACTCACCTGTCCTCTAAACTGACCCCTAGATCCTATACCTATATCCTATACCATTGTGGAGATCGGAGAGGATTTGACAGTTGTAAACAATATACCCTCTGATGTATTTGTTGTAAGTTTCACCAAGTTTCTTATACCAATGAAAAGCTCTTGGATTTCCACAAGTGCGTAGGGCGTAGGGTCTAGGGGGCGATCTAGAATTGGACCACCTCCATCCTCTTGTACGGTATGACAGCCTCAGGGTCTCTTGTAATCATCTTCTACTAGTTTATTATATTCACTCTTGTTTATTTTGTCACATATAGTATACCTGTTACATACAATTATTGTATTGCATGGCTCATAGTCTTCTTAGCCAAATTTACACGTTACCCAATGCGTGCATGGCATTACACCAAATCTATATATCATTGTGCAATTTTGAATCAAAATAGATAGGGTCTTAGCTACCTCATGTTTGTAATATAGCAACCCTTGTTACCTGTGTTAAGGGTGTCAAATTGTACTGTTGTTATCAGTAGATACTATGTTATTATTTCAATACTATACAGTGTATATGTTTCATTCAGTACAGTATTATGAATCTGTATATGGACCAATAGGATGAAAACATATACGTACTGTAAGTGTTAACCTACAAACCGTCATTCAAGATAATAACAATGTTTAATTGAATAAATTAGTAAATTATCAAAATTAAACTGAATAAAACTCATTACAACTCATTTACTTCATCCACAACCGCTACAACTAATTAAAGTTACTTGACATTCTGAATAATATAAAGGATGTTTATTAAGACACTGTCTAGTAAACATTGAACTAAAATATAAACACACCATCAAACAAGTTCAAAGTTTTTGTGACAGTTCATGTAAGGAAATCAGTCAATTTAAATAAATTCATTAGGCCATAATCTATGGATTTTACATAACTGGGAACACAGATACATCTGTGTACATCTGTTGGTCACAGATACCTTAAAAAAAAGTAGGGGTGTGGATCAGAAAACCAGTCAGTATCTGGTGTGACCAGTGTAGGGTTCTAATTCTCAGAGTAAAACACTCAACAGACATTATGAAAGCATAGCCACGTTTATTCTGCCCAGAGGGTCAATACAGCCGCATGCAGACAACACATGTGTCCACCACCACAAATCTACAGTTGAAGTCGGAAGTTTACATACACTTAGGTTGGAGTCATTAAAACAGGTTTTCCAACCACTCCACAAATTTCCTTGACATCACAGGAAAATCTAAAGAAATCAACCAAAACCTCAGAAAAACAATTGTAGACCTCCACGAGTCGGGTTCATCCTTGGGAGCAATTTCCAAACACCTGAAGGTACCACGTTCATCTGTACAAACAATAGTACGCAAGTATAAACACCATGGGACAACGCAGCCATCATACCGCTCAGGAAGGAGACACGTTCTGTCTCCTAGAGATGAACCTTACTTTAGTGTGAACAGTGCAAATAAATCCCAGAACAACAGCAAAGAATCTTGTAACGAAGCTGGAGGAGACAGGTATAAAAGTATCTATATCCACAGTAAAACGAGTCCTATATCGACATAACCTAAAGGCCGCTCAGCAAGAATGAAGTCCCTGCTCCAAAACCGCCATAAAAAAGTCAGACTACGGTTTGCAACTGCACATGGGGACAAATATCGTACTTTTTGGAGAAATGTCCTCTAGTCTCTGGTCTCAACAAAAATAGAACTGTTTGGCCATAATGACCATCTTTATGTTTGGAGGAAAAAGGGGGAGGCTTGCAAGCTGAAGAACACCATCCCGACCGTGAAGCACGAGGTGGAAGCCTCATGTTGTGGTGGTGCTTTGCTGCAGGAGGGACTGCTGTACTTCACAAAATAGTTGGCTTCATGAGGAAGGAAAATGATGTGGATATATTGAAGCAACATCTCAAGACATCAGTCAGGAAGTTATAGCTTGGTCGCAAATGGGTCTTCCAAATGGACAATGACCCCAAGGATACTTCCAAAATTGTGGCAAAATGGCTTAAGGACATGTTTGTTATTGGAGTGGCAGTCACAATGCCCTGACCTCAATCCTATAGAAAATGTTTTGGCAGATTTGAAAAAGCGTGTGCGAGCAAAGGAGGCCTACAAACCTGACTCAGTTACACCAGCTCTGTCAGGAGGAATGGGCCAAAATTTACCCAACTTATTGTGGGAAGCTTGTGGATGGCTACCCAAAACGTTTGACCCACGTTAAACAATGTAAAGGCAATGCTACCAAATACTAATTGAGTGTATGTAAACGTCTGACCCACTGGGAATGTGATGAAAGAAAGAAATAATTCTCTCTACTATTATTCTGAAATTTCACAATCTTAAAATAAAGTGGTGATCCTAAGTAATAGGGTAATAGGGTAATAACCAAGTAATACAGTAATAAACCATAATTTCTCCCTTAAGGGGATCTGACCTCAACCCCTCATTTTCCTAATCCACAGATGTCCATCTGTATCCCATATAGCAATCCTGTCACTTCCTCCTGTCCACCCAACACATTCCAAAGCCATCCGGCTCCTACAGATAACCATTAACTTCTGATGTAAAAACCAGTCTCTATCGCTCCTTAGATATGTTCCAAGTTTAACTCAGAATCCAACACCACCATTTGCCTCTGGCCATTGATTGCGGCCTGTGGAATGTTGTCCCACTTCTCTTCAATGGCTGTGTGAAGTTGCTGGATATTGTTGGGAACTGGAACATGCTGTCGTACACGTCAATGCAAAGCATCCCAAACATGCTCCTTGGGTGACATGTCTGGTGAGTATGCATGCCATGGAAGAACTGAGACATTTTCAGCTTCCAGGATTTGTGTACATGTCATTGTGGTATGGGGATGTGCATTATCATGCTGAAACATGAGGTGATGGCGGTGGATGAATGGCAATAAAATGGGCCTCAGGATCTCATCACAGTGCCTCGGTGCATTCAAATAGCCATCGATAAAATGCAATTGTGTTTGTTGTCCTTAGCATATGCCTACCCATACCATAACCCCACCACCTTGGGGCACTCTGTTCACAACATTGACATCAGCAAACCGCTCGCCCACACAACTCCATACAAGCTGTCTGCCATCTGCCCGGTGTAGATGAAACTAGGATTCATTATTGAAGAGCACACTTCTCCAGCGTGCCAGTAGCCATCGAAGGTGAGCATCTTCCCACTGAAGTCGGTTACGATGCCGAACTGCAGTCAGGTCAAGACGCTGGTGAGGACAATGAGCACGCAGATGAGCTTCCTTCCCTGATGCTGTTTCTTACAATTTGTGCAGAAATGCACATCAGCAGTTTCATCAGCAGTCCAGGTGGCTGGTCTCAGACGATCCTGCAGGTGAAGATGCCGGAAGTGGAAGTCCTGGAACGGTGTGGTTACACGTGATCTGCGGTTGTGAGGCCGGTTGGACATTAGGCCGAATTCTCTAAATTGACGTTGGTAGATAAATTAACATTACATTATCTGGCAACAGCTCTGTTGGACATTCCTGCAGTCAGCATGCCAATTGCACACTCCCTCAAAACTTGACACATCTGTGTTGTGTGACAAAACTTTACATTTTAGAGATGGCTTTTTGTTGCCCCCAGCCCAAGGTGCACCTGTGTAATGATCACTGTTTAATCAGATTGTCTCAGATCCGGGTTTATCCTCGGCTACATTTCCGTTTTCTTTATCTTCCCATGTGAATAACAGAAACACACATCTACTCTCCCTTGAAATGATTGGGTCTTCCTTTCCTGTGTCGGTCCTCATGAGAGCCAGTTTCATCATAGCGCTTGATGCTTTTTTGAAATTGCACTTGAGGAAACTCTCAAAGTTCTTGAAATTATCCAGATTGACTGACCTTCATGTCTTAAAGTAATGCTGGACTGTCATTTGTCTTTGCTTATTTGAGCTGTCCTTGCCATAATTTGGACATGGTCTTTTACCAAATAGAGCTATATTCTGTATACCACCCCTACCTTGTCACAACACAACTGATTGGCTCAAACACATTAAGAAGGAAAGAAATTCCACAAACTCACTTTTAACAAGGCTCACCTGATAGTTGAAATGCTTTCCAGGTGACTACCTCATGAAGCTGGTTGAGAGAATGCCAAGAGAGTGCAATGCTGTCACGTTGGCTACTTTGAAGAAACTCAAATATAAATATATTTTGGTTTGTTTAACACTTTTTTGGTTCGTACATGATTCCATATGTTATTTCATAATTTTGATGTCGTCACTATTCTATAATGTAAAAAATAGTAAAAATAAATAAAAACCTTTGAATGTGTAGGTTTGTCCAAACTTTTGACTGGTACTGTATATGGACCAAGGCCTCTCAACACACTATTTTCCAGAATAGTATGTCAAACATAATTTGCGTCTACTGACCAATTAACATTCACATGGGAACACAAATTACTGTAAATCAGTCGAGGATATTTGTTTTGTAACAAAACTTGGCACACATGTTGAAAACACTGGAAGACTTTTGCAAGCATATCGACCACACAGTGGCGCTATGATTCGGAGTGATTAAATTTGGCTGATGGTGGCACAGTGGGCCCACAGCTGAACCTCATCTAGGCTGCTGACAGATTTAACAATATTTGTTATTTCCTAAAAATAGTGGTGAGAGTGCAAAAGTAAAATAAATATGAATATCAGTAAGCAAGAGTACCTTAACTCACTAAAACTAATGACAATCTCATAAAAACTGTGTCTATATGTGTGTAAAGGGTTTCTTCGTGTAAAGTGTTTGTGTGTGAAAGCAAGCGAGACTGATAGAGCAAAGCAGATAGTGAGAGACAGAGCGAGAGCGAGACAGAGAGAAAGAGACAAAGAGACATATACACACAGAGAGAGAGACAAAGAGAGATGCAGAGACAGAGAGAGAGCGACAGAGAGAGACAGAGAGTCACAGAGAGAGAGAGACATATAAAGAGACATACAGAGAGACATATACAGAGACACATAGATACATATATATATATATATATATATATATATATATATATATATATACAGAGAGAGACAGAGACATATACAGAGACAGAGAGAGACATATACAGAGACAGAGAGAGACATATACAGAGACAGAGAGAGACATATACAGAGACAGAGAGAGACATATACAGAGACATATACAGAGACAGAGAGAGACATATACAGAGACATATACAGAGACAGAGAGAGACATATACAGAGACAGAGAGAGACATATACAGAGACATATACAGAGACAGAGAGAGACATATACAGAGACATATACAGAGACAGAGAGAGACATATACAGAGACATATACAGAGACAGAGAGAGACATATACAGAGACAGATAGAGAGACACAGAGATATATATATATATATATACAGAGAGAGACAAAGAGAGAGACAGAGACATATAGAGAGACATATACAGAGACATATACAGAGACAGAGAGAGACATATACAGAGACATATACAGAGACAGAGAGAGACATATACAGAGACAGAGAGAGACATATACAGAGACAGAGAGAGACATATACAGAGACATATACAGAGACAGAGAGAGACATATACAGAGACATATACAGAGACAGAGAGAGACATATACAGAGACAGATAGAGAGACACAGAGATATATATATATATATATATATATATATATATATATATATATATATATATATATATATATACAGAGAGAGACAAAGAGAGAGACAGAGACATATAGAGAGACATATACAGAGACATATACAGAGACAGAGAGAGACATATACAGAGACAGAGAGAGACATATACAGAGACAGAGAGAGACATATACAGAGACATATACAGAGACAGAGAGAGACATATACAGAGACATATACAGAGACAGAGAGAGACATATACAGAGACATATACAGAGACAGAGAGAGACATATACAGAGACATATACAGAGACAGAGAGAGACATATACAGAGACAGATAGAGAGACACAGAGATATATATATATATACAGAGAGAGACAAAGAGAGAGACAGAGACATATAGAGAGACATATACAGAGACATATAGAGAGACACAGAGATATATATATATATATACAGAGAGAGACAAAGAGAGAGACAGAGACATATAGAGAGCACATATACAGTGACAGAGAGAGAGACAGAGAGAGAGAGAGACAGACATAGAGAGAGACATATAGACATTTGACATATGACATTTGTAATGTCTTTATTCTTTTGGAACTTCTATCGGTGTTATGTTTACTGTTCATTTTTATTGTTTTTTTCACATTCGTATATTATCTACTTCACTTGATTTGGCAATGTTTTAACATATGTTTCCCATGCCAATAAATCTCCTTGAATTGAATTCAATTGAATTGAGAGAGAGAGAGAGAGAGAGAGAGAGAGAGACAGATAGAGAGAGACACAGAGAGAGAGAGAGAGAGAGAGAGAGAGAGAGAGAGAGAGAGAGAGAGAGACAGAAACAGAAACAGAGACAGAGAGGTTATCAAATCAATAATAATAGATAAAAGTAACAAGTTTTAAGAGCAGCAGTAAAAAATAAAAATAACAGTATATACAAGGGGCTGCCAGGGGGCACTGGGTAGTTGAGTTAGCATGTACATGTAGGTACAGGTATGTTTGTCTCAGGCTGACAAATGCCATGTGTCAGTATATAAACTGGTAAATGGACCTCAAAGATTAAGTTGGATTATGCTTTTAATCATATATACGTGTTTAATTTTAAATTCCAATCGCATATTTTAAGTGATCCCTCCCTCCCTGTGCCCAGGCCCCAGTACAACATGCCAGGAGGACTCATGTGCCAATCAGGGTGTGTGCCTGCAGCAGTGGGAGGGGTTCAACTGTGACTGTAGCATGACATCTTTCGGAGGGCCACTCTGCAACGACGGTAAGACACACCTTTCAACTGCTTTGTGCATATACACGCACACACACACACACACACACACACACACGTTCACAATGTCCTACATTGCAGGAAAGTTCTCCTTCCACAAGGTGATTAAGATCCTACATATATATATATATATATGTATTTATTTATTTCACCTTTATTTAACCAGGTAGGCTAGTTGAGAACAAGTTCTCATTTACAACTGCGACCTGGCCATGACAAAGCAAAGCATTGCAACAAAAAACAACACAGAGTTACACATGGAATAAACAAACGTACAATCAATAACACAATAGAAAAATCTATATACAGTATGTGCAACCTACAGTACCCTACAGTATATAAGAATGCATTTTGTCCTTTGTGTCACCATTTGTTGTAAACCATCACAAAACACACATCAAGTTTGCTTTTGTCTTGCTATGAACTCCACATTCCATACATTGAGTTCCACACGCTGAGTTGCATATATAAATTGTATCTTGACTGAGTGGCCATCATGCCAGAAGAGTCGACTAAAGGTAAGTGTTGTCGTCATCATGGCGGCAACAACGAACACGTTTATTTGGGACATTGGAGCACTTTTCTTCTCCTGTCACTTTAGTACTGATGTCCTTTAGAACCACTCTGTTCTCATTAGCACTTATATTCCAGTCATTATATTCCAGTCATTATATTCCCGTCATTATATTCCAGTCATTATATTCCAGTCATTATATTCCAGTCATTATAGTCCAGTCATTATATTCCAGTCATTATAGTCCAGTCATTATAGGCCAGTCATTATATTCCAGTCATTATAGTCCAGTCATTATATTCCAGTCATTATAGTCCAGTCATTATATTCCAGTCATTATAGTCCAGTCATTATATTCCAGTCATTATATTCCAGTCATTATAGGCCAGTCATTATATTCCAGTCATTATAGTCCAGTCATTATATTCCAGTCATTATAGTCCAGTCATTATATTCCAGTCATTATATTCCAGTCATTATAGTCCAGTCATTATATTCCAGTCATTATATGCCAGTCATTATAGTCCAGTCATTATATTCCAGTCATTATATTCCAGTCATTATATTCCAGTCATTATATTCCAGTCATTATAGTCCAGTCATTATAGTCCAGTCATTATATTCCAGTCATTATATTCCAGTCATTATATTCCAGTCATTATATGCCAGTCATTATAGTCCAGTCATTATATTCCAGTCATTATAGTCCAGTCATTATATTCCAGTCATTATATTCCAGTCATTATATTCCAGTCATTATATTCCAGTCATTATATTCCGTGACAACTGTTCTACACTTTACATGCTGCCTTTGAAAACTCATATATTACCAGTAGCGGTGTGTGGGTAAAATCACTGGGGAAGCCAAGCCAGGAAAAAATGTGTTGTGATAATTTCGTTGTTTGCTCTATAACCTGGTAGTTCATATGCCACCATGATATATATATATATATAATTAAGTAAAACCACAACTCCAAATCTCTATCTCCATCCATGGCTAATTTAGGAATGCGCCAGTTTTAGCTAGCTAGCCACCGAAGGATAACAACACAACGAGATGCAAAAAATTATCTTTCTTTGGTCAATGACCTTTGGCTTTTGATGTGATGTGTTTGGTGTGAAGCCAAATCCAAACTGGCTTCCCTTGACCATTCACAGTTGAGCTCACTAAGTTTTGCTCAACTCTGATTACCTATTCTTTCATACAAAAAAATATTAAGGGAGGCCAAATGCTCTCTCGGTTCCCTTGTATTCAATGCTACAGGTGACAACAGTAGACTCTTTTTTACCAGACAACATCAGATAGATGGTCTACACATACAGAGACAGAGGGGCGCTGTTTCGCTCATTCGGAAGCTTTCATTAGTGAGATATATTCAGCTTCTTGTGAATTGAAGGAAACTTATGAAGCAGAGAGACAAAATATACATTAATTTATGTTTTTTCTTTTTTTATCTGTGATTTTTTTTATTTGCCCCCATGAATACATACCACTGTATATAACTGTGGCCTCTGGCAATACAAAAGGACAATGCTATTAAACCCGAGAAGCCGGTGTTTGGAGGATATAGTGGCATGGTGTTTTTAGGCACCCGTTCTGCATTTATGGACGTGACCCAGTCGTTCAGTATTTTTGTTCTGTATTTATGGATGTGACCCAGTTGTTCATTCTAAATGTTCCATTGCCATACTGGCTGGCAACGTTCATATCCATTGCTTGCTAGCTAGCCAACTATGGTTAAATACAGTCACGTCAAAAAGTGCAGCCAGAATAACAGCCAATCAGTTGTTTTGTAGTTCGCTTTATTTGGATCCATCCATAGCAATGAGTTTATGATGGCAGAGAAAATGTGCTCTCTTGTCAGGATGCTGTTCAGGAAAAAGAAAGACAATCAATGACATCCATTTGATCTGATTTGAATAAATGAAATCCTACAGTATTGTTGTTATCCACCACAGCTGACATAGCTCCATCAATCACATGTCTTTTTAAATCCGCTGATGTCACAAAGTGCTAAACAGAAACCCAGCCTATAGCTATAGCTACTTATTGTATGTCACATTTATCTGGACATTCACTTGGACAGTGCATTGGTTGAAATATCTGTAGGAGTCTGTGCTACTACTTCTGCTGCCTTGCTTCAGCCTTTTGGGTGTTGATGGTGCTGCAGTGTGGTCTTAGTTTTCGGCCTTGATGTTTCTCCAGCATTTTCTGTCTGTCAATGAGGGATGTCATTAGCTAAGGAGCGAACCTTCGCACCGATGCCCAATCACTGACATAATCTCCCTCGCTTCTAAACCAGCCTTTTGTATGGCCAGTTTCTGTTCTTGAAACTGTGTTTCTGGTCCTGTGGTCCTGACGCTGTGATTTGTGTATGTAGTTGTTCCCGCTGCCCTGCACAACTTGGGTAGAAGTGCTGCCAGATAGTTCCCACCCATCGGCTCTGATCGAGTCCCTGATACACTCTCCTCTTCTTGGGTGGAGATAAAATGCAAGGGCGTTCTCCGGGCATTTCGATAGATATTTCCCTGGTGATGCCCTTTGGCATAGCGGGTTCCCTGGCTCAAACATGAATCCCCTCTTGGACTCCCTGCCCCTCTCCCTTGGGTCCAGATGATTCATTGTGGCCTTGTTATATGCTAGAGTGGTGTATCTGAGAGTGAATGCATTGTAAGAAATAGTGTTTTCCAGTAGCCTAATTACGAGTCCAACTTAGAAATAACACAAACAGGCTATGAACAACATACCTTAGAAAGTTATTGTCTGTTTTTACAAGGAATGACTTTTAGTTGTCTGTTCCCCTCCTTGACCCAGATAAATCTGGAGGTTCAACCACACTTTGTGGACCAGACCACTTGGTGTACCGGGATTCAGGGCCTGGGAGTTTTGGAGCTGGGCCATGTCCTTATCGGTGATGGGACGGTGGCTGCTTGTGATATCTTTCCTTTGCCTTCTTATCTGTTTGATGTTGCCAGAAAAACAACCTGTCAACAGGATATAACATGTACTATGAGGCGTGACTGAATGGACACTGCTGTAGTGAGCTGTATAACCTTATATTAAAGAATGTTACTGCATCTCAAATGGCACCCTATTCCCTAGTGCACTACTTATGACGAGGGCCAATAGGGCTCTTGTCAAAAGTGCACTATTGGAATAGGGTGACATTTGGAATGTATACTTTGTTTCACTAGAGGGCAGAAGAGAGCTATTTCAAAGCAAAATACACTAATGCAAAGAAATGTGCATTGATATTGGTGCATTGTTATTGGTGCATTCTTATTGGTAAATCGGTGAATGGCTTGCTTGACCTGGCATTGGATGAACACATTTACATGTATTTCATTTTCATATGTTGTTGACAAGATAGTAAGTTGAAAGCTATTGTTCTAGATACAGTATATACACACAAACGTATGTGGATTCAGCTATTTCAACCACACCCATTGCAGACAGATGTATACAATCGATCACACAGCTATGCAATCTCCATAGACAAACATTAGCAGTAGGATGGCTTTACCAAAGAGCTCAGTGACTTTAAATGTGGCACCGTCATAGGATGCCACCTTTCCAACAAGTCAGTTTGTCAGATTTCTGCCCTACTACAGCTGCCCCGCTCAACTGTAAGTGCTATTATTGTGGAGTGGAAACGTCTAGGAGCAACAGTGGCTCAGCCGCAAAGTGGTAGGCCACAGAAGCTCACAAAGCGGGACTGTTGAGTGCTGAAGCACGTAGCGCATAAAACTTCTCTGTCCTCTTTTGTAACACTCACTACCGAGTTCAAAACTGCCTCTGGAAGCAACATCAGCACAATAACTGTGGACAGAGCACGGTAGCTAGCTGTCCTCCTGCTCCACCATGGTGCAACCCTACAGAGTGCTGTTGAGGCTACTGTAGACCTACCTTCATTGCAAAACAGTGTGTTTTTGATCAATTATTTGGTGGTCATTTATTTACTATAGTTTTATCTAAAAATTATAACTTTTTAAATGTTTCACAATAAAATAAAATATATGAAATTCACTAAGGAGGATGGTCCTCCCCTTCCTGCTCTAAGGAGCCTCCACTGATATATATTTAATTTGACTATTTTCTACATTGTAGAATAATAGTGAAGACATCAAAACTATGAAGTAACACATATGGAATCATGTAGTAAACCAAAAGTGTTAAAAAAATCTAAATATATTTTATATTTGAGATTCTTCAAAGAAGTCACCCTTTGCCTTGATGACAGCTTTGCACACTCTTGGCATCTTGTTGTCCATGAGAGTCTCACCTCACGTGTAACCCAAACTGTTTGGAAGTTAAAGACAAAAGTTGGCAGATCGGCTGTACCAACTTCAGTCTCATCTTTCCGTAGAGGGGTCATACTAGTTTGTAGGCCAAACCATTCGGGCTATACAGATGATTTAGTGAGTAGACCAATTTTCAGATATCTCATGGTCTGACAAACACCACTCTAGTTGTGCCACCTTTCACCGAAGATGCGGAAGTGCGACATCAGCAGATGCTTTGGACTAAGATGAATCCAATGCAAAAAAACAAATATCTCAAGTTTAAACTGACAGATTTTGATGGGGATTATTTTATTATGGTAATTTGATTTCCGTGGGGCCACAGAACTCGACTCTAGCGGGTTTTCTATCAACCAGGTTCATGAGGAATGCATTTCCAAAGGTCTTGAAGGAGTTCCCACATATGCTGAGCACTTGTTGGCTGTTTTTCCTTCACTCTTCACTCTTCACCAACTCATCCCAAACCATCTCAATTGGGTTGAGATCGGGTGATTGTGGAGGCCAGGTCATCTGCTGCAGCACTCCATCACTCTCCTAATTGCTCAAATAGCACTTACAAATCCAGGAGGTGTGTTGGGTCATTGTCCTGTTGAAACACAAATGATAGTCCCACTAAGCGCAAAACAGACGGGATGGTGTATCCCTGCAGAGTACTGTGGTAGCTATGCTGGATGTGTGCCTTGAATTCTAAATAAATCACAGACAGTGTCACCAGGAAAGCACCCCCACACCACCACACTTCCTCCTCCATGTTTCATGGTGGGAACCACACATGCGGAGATCATCCGTTCAACTACTGTGCATCTCACAAAGACACAGCAGCTGGAACCAAAAATGTCAAATGTTGATTTATCAGAGTTATTTGAACTGTCGTGGAAATTTCCTTAATTACCAAATGATGAGAGAGCAAATCACACACCAGTTAGAGTTATGCTTAATCTTCACCTTTAATAATAATTAAGCTTTTGCAATAGCATTTTGACTTTCAACAGTTCAGTATCTCTAATGAAAAGTTGAGAGTGCCCAACATGATGGCAACTGGGATCCTTTATAGCAAAGATCCACCCCCTCCCTAGACGACATGGCAAACCACAGGTCTTAGGAACTTACACAAAGAAATACTTTACTTCAGAGAGGAATATCCCCTGGCCAGACAGAGTTGGCTATAAATTATCGTTCAGTTTGGTCTCCTAAACAAAGCTCTTATCTCGTCCTTGGGACAAAATGGTACCAAGACATTACCCCCACCCAATGATATATATCAAATTGTCATTTTAGATACCCC
This sequence comes from Oncorhynchus nerka, assembly GCF_034236695.1. Taxonomy (NCBI): domain Eukaryota; kingdom Metazoa; phylum Chordata; class Actinopteri; order Salmoniformes; family Salmonidae; genus Oncorhynchus; species Oncorhynchus nerka. Next base: position 2,200,344 of record NC_088423.1, read on the forward strand.
ATCCTAAATACAACCCATTCTGGACCAGCTCACGGAGAGGAAAGTGAGCCTCTAGGTCAAGATAGGGGCAACAAGAGAGGGAGCATAGAATGATTCCAGACACTGCCATCCTCCTCTCCCCGAGGGGAAAAGTAGGGAGTGACTGGCACACCGACACAGTGGAGCCAAAAGATAATTGGTTCCCCATTAATCATCCCTTCACATGGTTTAAAATATATGTTTACACATGATGACACCTTGACCTCTCCCCTCTCTGCGGCCCAAGCAACTTAGTCCTGACAGAGAACAGATAACTGCAAATGACCACCACTATAGTACAACAAAATACATTCTTATGAGAAATAACTCATAAGCATATCATGAAAATAAAACATCTTATCTATGTTACCCAACTAATTCTGATTAATCCCCAACAGAACTCTGTGAAGCATTTTTGGGAGCTGCAATTTCTGAGGCTGGTAACTCTAATGAACCTATCCCTTTAGCAGATGTAACTCCAGGTCTTCCCATAGGTACACTTCAACTGAATCTAAAACAAAAATCCAGAAAATCACATTGTATGATTTTTAAGTAATTAATTTGAAGATGAATGTTTCCACCTCCATGCTTCACGGTTGGGATGGTGTTCTTGGGGTTGTACTCATCCTTCTTCTTCCTCCAAACACGGCGAGTGGAGTTTAGACCAAAAAGCTATATTTTTGTCTCATCAGACCACATGACCTTCTCCCATTCCTCCTCTGGATCATCCAGATGGTCATTGGCAAACTTCAGATGGGCCTGGACATGTGCTTGCTTGAGCAGGGGGACCTTGCGTGCGCTGCAGGATTTTAATCCATGACTGCGTAGTGTGTTACTAATGGTTTTCTTTGAGACTGTGGTCCCAGCTCTCTTCAGGTCATTGACCAGGTCCTGCCGTGTAGTTCTGGGCTGATCCCTCACCTTCCTCATGATCATTGATGCCCAGACCGAGGGTGATTGACTGTCATCTTGAACTTCTTCCATTTTCTAATAATTGCCCCAACAGTTGTTGCCTTCTCACCAAGCTGCTTGCCTATTGTCCTGTAGCCCATTCCAGCCTTGTGCAGGTCAACAATTCCATCCCTGATGTCCTCACACAGCTCTCTGGTCTTGGCCATTGTGGAGAGGTTGGAGTCTGTTTGATTGAGTGTGTGGACAGGTGTCTTTTATACAGGTAACGAGGTCAAACAGGTGCAGTTAATATAGGTAATTTTTTATATTTTTTTTATTTCACCTTTATTTAACCAGGTAGGCTAGTTGAGAACAAGTTCTCATTTGCAACTGCGACCTGGCCAAGATAAAGCATAGCAGTGTGAACAGACAACACAGAGTTACACATGGAGTAAACAATTAACAAGTCAATAACACAGTAGAAAAAAAAGAGTCTATATACATTGTGTGCAAAAGGCATGAGGAGGTAGGCAAATAATTACAATTTTGCAGATTAACAATGAGTGGAGAACAGGAGGGCTTCTTATTAAAGAAAGACTAACAGGTCTGTGAGAGCCGGAATTATTACTGGTTGGTAGGTGATCAAATACTTATGTCATGCAATAAAATGCAAATGAATTACTTAAAAATCATACAATGTGATTTTCTGGATTTTTGTTTTAGATTCCGTCTCTCACAGTTGAAGTGTACCTATGATAAAAAATTACAGACCTCTACATGCTTTGTAAGTAGGAAAATCTGCAAAATCGGCAGTGTATCAAATACTTGTTCTCCCCACTGTAAATACTTAGGGATGTGGTTGGATGATGAACTGTCTTTTAAAATGCATATTGACAAACTTTGTAAATGGCTAAAAATTAAGCTGGGTTTCCTCTATAGAAACAGGACATGCTTGTCCTCTACAAATAGAAGACAAATTGTGCAAAGCTAATTTTATGTCTGTTATAGATTATGGAGATATTATTTACATGCTACGGCATCAACACTTAAATCCCTGGATGCTACTTATCATTGTTCACTTAGGTTTATTACAGGTGCTAGCTACAGAACTCACTATTGGGTTTTATATCAATATGTGGGTTGGACTTCGCTGTCCGTGAGACGAGAACAACATGCTCTCATGTTTGTCTATAAAGTACTTCTGAATAAACTACCTTCTTATATATCATCACTCATCAATATTAGAATTCCTAAAACCAGGTCTCAAACATGGATTACACTTGAGGCCCATGTGGTTTCCACAGAGTTGGGTCTGGCTGCCTTTTCCTGTTACGCTCCTTGCCTATGGAATAGCCTGCAGACTAAACTTAAACTTGGGACTCTTGTCGCCCATTTTAAACATTTATTGGAGGATTTTTATTTTTGTATTCCTTGTAACTGTTTTGGGTAAATTATTGTGCTGTTAGTAGAATAACCTGTTAGGGGAATAACCTGTGTGTAAATGTAATCTGTTGCTCTATGTTTTTTGTTATCTGTGATCGTTTTGTTTGTCTTGTGTAGTTTCTTAATCATTGTACCTAAACTGTATGTGTAAACATGTACACACAGGCCCCAGCTGTAAAAGAGACATTGGTCTCAGTCTGTTCCTTGTTGAAATAAAGGTGTAAAAAAACAAAAAAACAAGGCACACCTGTTAATTGAAATGCATTCCAGGTGACTACCTCATGAAGCTGGTTGAGAGAATGCCAAGAGTGTGCGAAGCTGTCATCAAGACAAAGGGTGGCTACTTTGAAGAATCTAAAATCTATTTTATTTGTTTAACACTTGTTTGGTTACTACATGATTCCAAGTGTTTTGTCATAGTTTTGACGTCTTCACTATTATTCTACAATGTAGAAAATAGTAAAAATATAGAAAAACCCTTGAATGAGTAGGTGTGTTCAAACTTTTAACTGGTACTGTATATACATTGTTATTGCCTTCATGTTGACTAGTATGATATTTATGATTAATGTGGACCATTATGTGTGAACAGACAAGATGTGTTGCAAATGACAGCATATTCCCTAGGTAGTTCACTACTTTTGAACATAGCCCATATGGTTCTGGTCAAAAGTGGTGCACTATCTGTTGAAGGGTTGGCATTCGGGAGACATGCACAGTAACATAGCAGTATATGCTTGCAACATAGTAGGAGGGGGGCTTTGAGAACGTAAAAGTTCTGCAATATTAATCTCTCCTAAATGTTGTAAGAGGAGACGAGGACATATATGGGCAATGAGGAGAGAAGGAGAAAGGGCGAATGTTTTCTTATTAATGATGAGCCATACAGAGACAGCAATGGGAATGTTTGCATTAATTGAAGCAAATAGCCTACTTTGCTGGGAGTGGTTCGCGCTGTAAGGGGAGGATGGCGTAAACTCATTGCTGAATGGCAATGAGAGAGAGAGAGAGGATTATACTGTATGGAAGGGTTGTGAATAAGGAGATGATGAGATATACTGTATACTGTATAGCTAACTCCAGGTGAACCCCTGTTCTGTTCATTGAAAGGAAAGGAATAGGAACAAAGTAGAGGGATAAAGGAGAGGAACATCCATATTCATCATTCAGCGAGATGTGTGTGTTATGGTGTGGTAGTGGTAGAGGCCTTTATCTGGGGCATAATGCATGCCCTGTACCCAGCGGGGTGGCAGGTTTATTCACAGGAGGCGTTAGTGAGAACAGGTCTGGTTCATTTCTTCTCACAGCAGTAAATCTCTCTTTGGGCCTGGCTGGCGCACGCGCACGCACGCACGCACACACACACACAGAAACAGACACCATTCCCACACACACAGCGAAACAGACACCATTCCCACACACAACATCAGAAAGTGACTAATCCGTGCAGTGTGTGCATGCTTGTATGTGCAAGCATTTCTGCATGCAATGGAGGTGATACTGTAAGAAAGTAACTTTAAAAAGCAGTTTTTCATTTAGGAGTATAGAGTGAAGTGAAAACAATGCCTTTTCATTCATAGCTTATCTTGGGGATCACTTGTGTTTATCCATTTCACTTGCCAATGTAAACATATGTTTCCCAAGCCAATAAAGCCAATTGAATTGAGAGAGAGAGAGAGAGAGAGAGAGAGAGAGAGAGAGATAGAGAGACAGAGACAGAGACAGACAGACAGACAGACAGACAGACAGACAGACAGACAGACAGACAGACAGACAGACAGACAGACAGACAGACAGACAGACAGACAGACAGACAGACAGACAGACAGACAGACAGAGAGAGACAGACAGACGATTTCAAGCACCTCAAGAGTGAAATAAAGAGTGAATGAGTATGGAACAACATTTTTACCAAATGCATTAGCTAGCTGGGATGCACAGCAGCCATTTTACAATGAAACCAATACGTACAGTATCTGAGGAAGAGGAGACAACTTCCCAAATGGTATCCTATTCCCTATACAGTGCACTATTTTTTACCAGAACCCACAGGGTATCCCACAAGGTATCCCACAGGGCTCTGGTCAAAGTAGTGCACTGTATTGGGAATAGGATGCCATTTGGCATGCATCCAAGGAGAGCGAGTCACATGCGCCGATAGACACCATTTCGGAGCTTTCTCTGGTGAGTCGTCATGGGCACCCGGCCGTACACTGCCTCCTCAAGACGGAGAGAAACTCTATTTCACAGTCCCTGGTCCCCATCCCCAATCACAATCCTGAATCGTACGGTATGATGCCACACATACACACACACACACACATGAGCAAACACAAACACACACGCATGCACGTGCACACACACACACACACACACAATGCATGGATCACCTGTCAATCATAAAGCATGGGATGGGAGAGAGATAGTGTACTATCTGATGGTGATAGCACCATCTCACTATCAGAAATGGGAATTTAGCCCCATGACCCAATCTGTGTCCCAAATGGCGTCCTATGAATTATATAGTACACTACTTTTGACCAGGCCCCCTGGGCTCTAGTCAAAAGTAGTGAACGATATTGGGAATAAGGTATCATTTGGGATATACTCCTCTCTCCTTCCGTTCTCCCTTGCCTGGAATACTTAATTGGACAACCCGGTGATTGAAATGGCTCCTATGTAAAACTAGTGTGAGGCCTGGTTTCAGATGCTGTGTATTGTTGGTGGGAGATTGAATGTAATGACTTAAAGTCTCTCCAAGGGAAGTCCAATTTCCATGAAACCCTCTCCTCTGTCATTTAGAAGAGAATGGCTTCATCCAAGGTGTTCCTGTCCCTATTACACCTCACCATATTATCCAGAGAAGCATGATCTAAGCAGAAGAATATAGACATAAAGAGAAGCCATTTACTGGCGCGGGCCCTAGCACCAACCATGTTTTAACCAGGATGTTAAACCCTGTACCAAACTCCTATGTTCTTCTTTACTACTGTGCAACTGATTAGTACAGAAATAGAATTTAACGGAAAAGAGGATGTTCACAAGAGGCTGTTCAGAGGAGGATGTTCACAGGAGGATGTTCACAGGAGGATGTTCACAGGAGGATGTTCACAGGGGTTTGGTGAAAGGCTAGTACTATTGTACTGGCATTGTTTAAAGGCTGATGTGTGTGTTGTCTGTGTGTGCATGCGTGTATGGATGGGTGTGTCTGTATGGGTCTTTAAAGCTTCCGTGTCTGGTCCTTCTGAGGGGGTTAAGCGATGCAGTGGTCAAGCGTCTGAGCTTAATACATACAGACAAATAGGACGGTGTGTGTGTTTAGCTGTTCAGTCTAAAGTGGGTCGTGAAGGGGCTAGAGCGGTGGCTACGGCCAGACCCTCCACGCGATCTCTGCCTTGCCTCGCTGCCCCTACCCCTCGAACACACAGACATGCAAACACCAGCAGCCCCCGCCACACTGCCCAGTCAGTCTCAGAGCTAAGGCCATTAGTGCATGTCAATATTGTATTAGCAGTGGTGATTGTGTTGTGTGGGTCTGAACTCTCTCTCCATTCTCTTGTCTCTGCCCTGGGGTAAAATCACATCCACTCCCCTTTCAATCCTTTCCACTACCCTCCAATCCCCTTCGAATGCCCTCCACTCCCCTCCAATCCCCTCCACTCCCATTCCAATTCCCTCCACTCCCATTCCAATTCCATCCACTCCCATCCACTTCCCTCCAATCCCCTTCCACTCCCCCTCCACTACCCTCCACTCCACTCGCCTCTAATTCCCTCCACTCCCCCTCCATTACCCTCAACTCCCCTCCGTTCCCATCCGCTCCCCTCCGCTCCACTACCCTCCACTCCCCCTCCACTACTACCCTCAACTCCCCTCCGTTCCTATCCACTCCCCTCCGCTCCACTACCCTCCACTCCCCCTCCACTACCCTCAACTCCCCTCCGTTCCTATCCGCTCCACTACCCTCCACTCCCCTCCACTCCCCTCCACTACCCTCCATCTCTCTCCAATCTAATCAGTCTGTGCTCATTCCTTCTTCTATGTTCTCTTGAGGATTGTCTTTCTGCATGGCTGTTGGCTAGGAGTGGCACTATAACTGGAGGTCTGACATGATGTATATTTGCGTTATCCTGTACAGTACAGTAAGGGTGGTGCATTGCCTTCATGTTTGGACTGTATAGAAAGGTCAGCACCAGATGTTGTCTGCCACCATTTGTGACATTTTGTGATACTCTATTTTCATGTGTTATCTTCCTGTCAAAATCACTGGCTTGGTTTAAAAAACAATTAAATCAGAGAACGAGCATCGTACTGAAATAGCATGTGGAAGATGCAGCATACAGAACAGTCCCTTTATAATTCTGATATAGTTTTTGAAATATATGCTTGTCAAGTATTGATGGGAGTACAGACAGACAGACCCATAGGGACGGACACAGATTAAGACAACAGCTCTTGACATTCAACAAAGGGGATTCCTTCTCCTCTTAATGTACATATAACGTTAGTCAATGTTGTTAGCTAGCTAGCTAACTAACATTAGCAAACCATTTAACATTAGTCAATGTTGTTAGCTAGCTAGCTAACTAACATTAGCAAACCATATAACGTTAGTCAATGTTGTTAGCTAGCTAGCTAACTAACATTAGCAAACCATATAACGTTAGTTAATGTTGTTAGCTAGCTAGCTAACTAACTAACAGTAGCAAACCATTTAACGTTAGCAAGCTAGCTACTGTAGCTGAGTAAATCGGTAAGCAAGAACACAATTACAGTGGCTTGCGAAAGTATACACCTGCTTGGCATTTTTCCTATTGTGTTGCCTTACAACCTAGAATTAAAATTAACCTTTATTGTGAAACAAACAGGAAATAAGACAAAAAACAGAAAACTTGAGCCTGCCTAACTATTCACTCCCCCCAGAAGTCAATACTTTGTAGAGACACTTTTTGCAGCAAATACAGCTGCACATCTCTTGGGTATGTCTACATAAGCTTGGCACATCTTGCCACTAGGATTTTTGCCCATTCTTCAAGGCAAAACTGCTCCAGCTCCTTCAAGTTGGATGGGTTCCGCTGGTGCACAGCAATCATACCACAGATTCTCAATTGGATTAAAGTCTGGACTTTGACTAGGCCATTCCAAGACATTTAAATGTTTCCCATTAAAGCACTCAAGTGTTGATTTAGCAGCATGCTTATGGTGTTCTCAAGTTGATGAGAGGTGTTGGGTTCGCCACAGACATAGCGTTTTCCTTGATGGCCAAAATGCTCCATTTTAGTCTCATCTGACCAGCATATCTTCTTTCATATATTTGGGAGTCTCCCACATACCTTTTGGCGAACATCAAACGTTTGCTTATTTTTTTCTTTAAGCAATGGCTTCTTTCTGGCCACTCTTCTGTATAGCCCAGCTCTGTGGAGTGTACAGCTTAAAGTGGTCCTATGGACAGATACTCCAATCTCCGCTGTGGAGCGTCGCAGCTCCTTCAGGGTTATCTTTGGTCGCTTTGTTGCCTTTCTGATTAATGCCCTCCTTGCCTGGTCCATGAGTTTTGGTGGGCGGCCCTCTCTTGGCGGGTTGTTTTGGTGCCATATTCTTTCCATTTTTTGTATAATGGATTAATGGTGCCCCGTGGGATGTTCAAAGTTCAGATCTTTTGTTATAACCCAACCCTGATCTGTACTTCTCCACAACTTTGTCCCAGACCTGTTTGGAGAGCTCCTTGGTCTTCATAGTGCCGCTTGCTTGGTGGTGTCCCTTGCTTAGTGGTGTTGCAAACTCTGGGGCCTTTCAGAACAGGTGCATATATACTGAGATCATGTGACAGATCATGTGGCACTTAGATTGCACACAGACTTTCTTTAACTAATTATGTGACTTCTGAAGGTAATCGGTTGCACCATATATTTTTTAGGGGCTTCATAACAAAGGGGGTGAATACATATGAACGTACCAGTTTTCAGTTTTTTATTTATTTGCATTTTTTGAAACAAGTCATTTTTATAATTTTACTTCACCAATTTGGACTATTTTGTGTACGTCCATTACATGAAATCCAAATGAAAATCTATTTATTTTACAGGTTGTAATGCAACAAAATAGGAAAAATGCCATGCGGGGTAAATACTTTTGCAAGGCACTGCAGATAGAAAACTAGCCAATTTAGTTAACATTAGATAGCAAGCTAATCATGTAACGTTAACTAGGCTAGCTGTCATTATTGTCCTCATTAGTTATACAAGTAAACCTACTAATTAATGAAGGAAAGCAGTAATGCTACTTACTTGAGAAAACACATTTTGCTTCTCATCTGATGCATGAACAGATGAGAACTAAGAATAATATATATTTTTTTTTTACGTAGCAAGCTAGCTAGCTAAGGAGTCTATCGTCTGAACCCTCTCTAGCATTTGGGCTGTAGCTATCTGCTTTAGTTTTTGAGATCATCAATCTCTGTCATAAGAGGAGTTCATTTTTACTTAACGGATATAATTATTTCTTCTGACCACATTTTTGTTTGTTGGCAATGTACATTTTTGCAAACTTTTGCAAAACACTTACTTTTATGTTCGCTAGTTCGGTCAGTCCGACCATCTTCTATCAGGTAAAGTATTTGTTTTATTAATTTGTAACCAACTGCTAACTAGTAATGTAGCTAGCTACAGTAGTTACAAAGAGTAGATATGTTGTTAGCTATCAGGAGCAGATAGCTTTAGCACTAGCTAGCATGTCATTCTGGGACAAGAAGTGTTTTATTCAAAGTAATAAGTTGAAGACTACAGAAATCTAGAGAACAAGTTATATAAATCTGAAACAGTCATCAAGGCAGGACCCTCTAATTTCATACTGAAATTCATACAGAAATGGCTCATTATCCCTGTCAATAGCAGGATGATTGCAGAGCACCCTGCTTCAGACTGTCAGGATGTTCATATTTGCTGTTTGTTGTGATGATTTATTTGATTAATTCTTGTCTCTCGCGTTTGTCTCACATGATCTATTCAGCTCTCCTGTGTCCTGCTTCCAGGGATAAACCAAGTTTTTGACATAAATGGTCTATGGACCATACACACTTTGGCTCTCTCTACATTGGTCAGCTACATTGGTAACCAGGGTCGGATCCTTTTACATTGTTGACCAGAGTGGGAACACAAATGCTCCTAGTGAGAAGGGGTAATACTGAAACTTGTGATGATGACAGTTCTACAGTCTTCATCAGAGGCCAAGGATTTTGGCATAGATGGGAAAGCTCTTATTTATGCTCCATGGTAAGATTGTGCCCTCGACGGCACTTGATATACATTGATTGGTAGGTTACACTACAGTATATTTAGATGCTTCAAATACTGCCTGAGAAACCTTTACAATTTGACTCCGTACTCAATAAATGGTGAAACACTTTTGTGATGGTGTTGTTAGTTTGAATGTATATGCATGAAATGTACATTCTGGAAAACATGTCTCTCATAGTTAGTAGAATAATGAATGTATTGGAAAGATTTTGGTACCATCAACTTTTAGAAGGTTAGTAGGTAAGTTAATCATTTAAACCACCTAAATATACTCAAATTTACTAAACAATTAGCATTTGAAACTCAAACATTAATTTCCCAACAGCTTTTTCTACAATCATACAAACTCTTTATCATTCTCCATACTTTATAGTCCAATGCATTCAACATGATGCTGCCCACCATGGTATTGAGCAGCTGCAATTTGAGAACTCACCTGGTTTAGAAATCAAACTCTGGTTATCTTATTGCATAGCACATTGTAAAACTGTTTTAGAGAAGATTGTATTGCAAGGTATGCTATACACTGAGTGTACAAAACATTAGGAACAGTCCATTACAATAGACTGACCAGGTGAATCTAGGTGAAAGCTATGATCCCTTATTGATGGCACCTATTACACTCCAATTAGTGCAGATGATGGGGAGGTGACAGGTTAAATAAGGATTTTTAAGCCTTGAGACAATTGAGACATGGATTAAGGGGATGAATGAGCCAGACAAAAGATGCAAGTGCCTTTGAACGGGTTACTGTAGTAGGAGCCAGGCTCATCAGTTAGATTGTGTCAAGAACTGCAACCCTGCTGGGTTTTCACTCTCAACAGTTTCCTGTGTGTATCAAGAATGGTCCACCACCCAAACGACATCCAGCCAACTTGACACAACTGTGGTAAGCATTATAGTCAACAAGGGCCAGCATCCCTGTGGAACGCTTTTGACACCTTGCAGAGTCCATGCCCCAACGAATTCAGGATGTTCTGATGGAAATGAGACATACAGTATAATCATGCCAAAATATGATTTAAAATGTGTTCACTGACAGAGAGATTGCTAATGTAACTCAAATTGACAGTTGCTGACTAGGCTAGTCAAACTGTAACATTGGCTAGCTTTCAATAAATTAACTAAATGGTTAACAGAGGTACCTCTGCCTATGATCAAGACAATTTACAGGTATATTACATGTTGCATAGTTCAAGTGCACTCGAAAACAGATATTTATCTTGTTTCAGTCTTGGGGACTGAACTATATATGCTCCTCTTCATCAGACAGCAGCTCCCGTTTTCACAAGAGGCTGTGTTTACATTGAAGATAAAAGCAGGTCATTGGATGCCTTCATCACAAGGGTTATGTACGGGAGTTCTGATTGGTTCCAAGTTTAGCAGTTTGACAAAGTTGCCTGAGAAGACAAGAGTGTCAGTGAGGGGACACCCAGGGGGGGGGGGGGGGGTGGAATAAACATCCTCTTGTTAGTGAGGGGACACCCAGGGGGTGGTGGGGAAATGTAATAAACAGCCTCTTGTCAGTGAGGGGACACCCAGGGGGGGAATGGAATAAACATCCTTCTGTCATTGAGGGGACACCCAGGGGGTGGGGGGTGGAATAAACATCCTCCTGTCAGTGAGGGACACCCAGGGGGGGGAATGGAATAAACAGCCTCTTGTCAGTGAGGGACACCCAGGGGTGGTGGGGAAATGGAATAAACATCCTCCTGTCATTGAGGGACACCCAGGGGGGGGGTGGAATAAACAGCCTCTTGTCAGTGAGGGGACACCCAGGGGGGTGTAAACGTCCTCTTGTCAGTGAGGGGACACCCAGGGGGGGTGGAATTAACATCCTCTTGTCAGTGAGGGGACACCCAGGGGGTGGTGGGGAAATGGAATAAACATCCTCCTGTCATTGAGGGACACCCAGGGGGGGATAAACATCCTCCTGTCAGTGAGGGGACACCCAAGGGGGGGATGAACAGAGACCCCTCTGTAGTAGAGACCCAAGCATCTATTCGTTAAGACATATTCGGGCTTCAGTCAGTGTGTGTGTCTGTATTGGACGCTTGACCTAGCTTTCAGATGACATTGTGCCTAAAGACATGAGAAAAGCATTCTTAAGTGCTTCTAGAGTATTCACTTCAATTCCCCTTCCCAACTAATGAGTGTATTCACATTGCATGCACACACACACACACACACACACACACACACACACACACACACACACACACACACACACACACACACACACACACACACACACACACACACATACACACATGCACTAAATCATAAGGTTGTGTTTGAAAATATACATGTATCCAAAGATATACACATGCAGAGAGTGCATAATCAATCAAGCACATCAACCTATTACAACAAGATTATGGTTAAAATATCACTTTATTGGTAAATTCACACAAACTCTAACCAAAATGTCTAACCAAAATGCAACTTCTGCTTTCACCCAACACCTCCGAAAGATTCACACATACATACACTACCATTCAAAACTTTGGGGTCACTTCTAAATGTCCTTGTTTTTTAAAGAAAATCGATTTTTTTGTTGATTAAAATAACATCAAATTGATCAGAAATACAGTGTAGACATCGCTAATGTTCTTAATGACTATTGTAGCTGGAAACAGCTGATTTGTTATGGAATATCTGCGTAGGCCTACAGAGGCCCATTATCAACAACCATCACTCCTGTGTTCCAATGGCACGTTGTGTTAGCTAATCCAAGTTTATCATTTTAAAAGGCTAATTGATCATTAGAAAACCCTTTTGCAATTATGTTAGCACAGCTGAAAACTGTTGTCCTGGTTACTGTAAAGAAGCAATAACACTGGCCTTCTTTAGACTAGTTGAGTATCTGTAGCATCAGCATTTGTGGGTTTGATAACAGGCTCAAAATGGCCAGAAACAAAGACCTTTCTTCTGAAACACGCCAGTCTATTCTTGTTCTAAGAAATGATGGCGAGAAATTGCCTTGAAACTGAAGATCTCGTACAATACTGTGTACTACTCCCTTCACAGAACAGCGCAAACTGGCTCTAACCAAAATAGAAAGAGGAGTGGGAGGCCCCGGTGCACAACTGAACAAGAGGACAAGTACATTAGAGTGTCTAGTTTGAGACTGACACCTCACAAGTCCTCAACTGGCAGCTTCATTAAATAATACCTTCAAAACATCCGTCTCAACGTCAACAGTGAAGAGGCGACTCTGGGATGCTTTTGAATGGTAGTGTACATGCATACATACATACACACAGTGCATTGTCATTACGTGGCCCTTTCTGGGTGTAAATCGTGGCTTCCCCTCTCTCACTCTCCCGCTCTTTCTCAGTCCACACCCCCTTCCCTTTGTCTACCAAGCCGTCATATTGGCTTAGCCCACTAGAGACTCTTTCCTATCATTGTTAGTAACCAATATCTACTATGTGTTTGTTACATATTTCTGTGATTATTTAGTTAGTTAGTTAATAAATAATTAAGCAAATTTATATGTTGCTGATTCATAATTTATGCTATGGTTCGCGCAGATAACCAAGAACTTTATGACATTCAGATGAGACTGATAGAAGGTAAAGAATAGTTAATGATTGACTGCTATTGATATATAATATCTTCAGATCTTTCAGAGTGGATTCGGGAGATAGCCTCTCTATATAAACTAGGTTATTAATAGTTTAATTGTGAATGGTTTAATTCAATCACGGAATCAATTAAACGTTAGGTAATCAATTTGAAAATAGCATGACATCTCATTTAACCTTAGTAGAGACACGAAAACATACATACATATAGTACATACATACTGTATACATAGCACTACAATGCAACTAAACTAACAGGGCTTTATACATCTCCATACATACATATAGTACATACATACTGTATACATAGCACTACAATGCAACTAAACTAACAGGGCTTTATACATCTCCATACATACATATAGTTAAATGTAATGTAATGTAATGTAGTACATACATACTGTATACATAGCACTACAATGCAACTAAACTAACAGGACTTTATACATCTCCATACATACATATAGTACATACATACTGTATACATAGCACTACAATGCAACTAAACTAACAGGGCTTTATACATCTCCATACATACATATAGTACATACATACTGTATACATAGCACTACAATGCAACTAAACTAACAGGGCTTTATACATCTCCATACATACATATAGTACATACATACTGTATACATAGCACTACAATGCAACTAAACTAACAGGGCTTTATACATCTCCATACAGGGCTTTATTCATCTCTATACAGGAATGTATACATCTCCATACAGGGCATTATACATTTCCATACAGGGCTTTAGACATCTCTATACATACTCCATATAGACATCTCCACAGGGCATACATACTGTATACATAGCACTCTCCACAGGGCTTTATGCAAGGGCATTATCTCCATACAGGGCAATCTCCATACAGGGCTTTATACATCTCCATACAGGGCTTTATTCATCTCTATACAGGAATGTATACATCTCCATACAGGGCATTATACATTTCCATACAGGGCTTTAGACATCTCTATACAGGAATGTATACATCTCCATACAGGGCTTTAGACATCTCCATACAGGGCATTATATACACAGCTTTATTCATCTCTATACAGGGCAATATGCATCTCCATACAGGAATGTATACATCTCCATACAGGGCATTATACAGGGCTTTATTTCATCTCCATACAGGGCTTTATTAATCTCCATACAGGGCTTTAGACATCTCCATACAGGAATGTATACATCTCCATACCAGGCTTTACACATCTCCATACATGGCTTTAGACATCTCCATACAGGGCTTTATTAATCTCCATACAGGGCATTATACATCTCCATACAGGGCTTTAGACATCTCCATACCAGGCTTTAGACATCTCCATACAGGGCTTTAGACATCTCCATACAGGGCTTTAGACATCTCCATACAGGGCATTATACATCTCCATACAGGGCTTTAGACATCTCCATACAGGAATGTATACATCTCCATACAGGAATGTATACATCTCCATACAGGGCATTATACATCTCCATACCAGGCTTTAGACATCTCCATACAGGGCATTATACATCTCCATACAGGAATGTATACATCTCCATACAGGAATGTATACATCTCCATACAGGGCATTATACATCTCCATACAGGGCTTTAGACATCTCCATACAGGCCTTTAGACATCTCCATACAGGGCTTTAGACATCTCCATACAGGGCTTTAGACATCTCCATACACGTGCTTTAGACATCTCCATACAGGGCTTTAGACATCTCCATACAGGGCTTTAGACATCTCCATACAGGGCTTTAGACATCTCCATACACAGCTTTATTCATCTCTATACAGGGCAATATGCATCTCCATACAGGAATGTATACATCTCCATACATGGCTTTAGACATCTCCATACAGGGCTTTATTTCATCTCCATACAGGGCTTTATTAATCTCCATACAGGGCTTTAGACATCTCCATACAGGAATGTATACATCTCCATACCAGGCTTTACACATCTCCATACATGGCTTTAGACATCTCCATACAGGGCTTTATTTCATCTCCATACAGGGCTTTATTAATCTCCATACAGGGCATTATACATCTCCATACAGGGCTTTATACATCTCCATACCAGGCTTTAGACATCTCCATACAGGGCTTTAGACATCTCCATACACGGCTTTAGACATCTCTATACAGGAATGTATACATCTCCATACAGGGCTTTAGACATCTCTATACAGGGCATTATACATCTCCATACAGGGCTTTATCTCCATACAGGGCTTTAGACATCTATGCATTTCCATACAGGAATGGCTTTAGACATCTCCATACCAGGGCTTATTAATCTCCATACAGGGCTTTAGACATCTCCAGGAATGTATACATCTCCATACAGGAATGTCCATACAGGGCTTTATTTCATCTCCATACAGTGCATTATTCATCTCCATACAGGGCATTATACATCTCCATACAGGGCTTTAGACATCTCCATACAGGGCTTTATCTCCATTTAGACATCAGGCTTTAGACATCTCCATACAGGGCATTATACATCTCCATACAGGGCTTTAGACATCTCCATACAGGGCATTATACATCTCCATACAGGAATGTATACATCTCCATACAGGGCATTATACATCTCCATACAGGGCTTTAGACATCTCCATACAGGGCTTTAGACATCTCCATACAGGGCTTTAGACATCTCCATTTAATGACATCTCCATACAGGGCTTTACAGGGCAATATGCATCTCCATACAGACATCTCTCCATACAGGGCTTTAGACATCTCCATACAGGGCTTTAGACATCTCCATACAGGGCTTTAGACATCTCCATACAGGGCTTTAGACATCTCCATACAGGGCTTTAGACATCTCCATACAGGGCTTTAGACATCTCCAGGGCATTACATACAGGGCTTTATTTTAGACATCTCCATACAGGGCAGACATATACCAGGCATCTCCATACAGGAATGTATACATCTCCATACAGGGCTTTAGACATCTCCATACAGGGCTTTATTTCATCATCTCCATACAGGGCTTTATTAATCTCCATACAGGGCTTTCTCCAGACATCTCCATACAGGAATGTATACATCTCCATACAGGGCTTTAGACATCTCTATACAGGGCTTTATACATCTCCATACAGGGCTTCTCCATACCAGGCTTTATGGCTTTAGACATCTCCATACAGGGCTTTATTTCAGGAATCATCCATACAGGGCATTTCCATATTAATCTCCATACAGGGCATTATACATCTCCATACAGGGCATTATACATCTCCATACAGGGCTTTAGACATCTCCATACAGGGCATCTCCATACACGGCTTTAGACATCTCCATACAGGGCTTTAGACATTTATACAGAATGTATACATCTCCATACAGGGCTTTATACATCTCCATACAGGACTTTAGACATCTCCATACAGGAATGTATACATCTCCATACCAGGATTTAGACATCTCTATACAGGAATGTATACATCTCCATACAGGGCTTTAGACATCTCTATACAGGGCATTATACATCTCCATACAGGGCTTTATTCATCTCTATACAGGGCAATATGCATTTCCATACAGGAATGTATACATCTCCATACATGGCTTTAGACATCTCCATACAGGGCTTTATTTCATCTCCATACAGGGCTTTATTAATCTCCATACAGGGCTTTAGACATCTCCATACAGGAATGTATACATCTCCATACCAGGCTTTACACATCTCCATACATGGCTTTAGACATCTCCATACAGGGCTTTATTTCATCTCCATACAGGGCTTTATTAATCTCCATACAAGGCTTTAGACATCTCCATACGGGGCTTTATACGTCTCCATACAGGGCTTTATACGTCTCCATACAGGGCTTTATACGTCTCCGTACAGGGCTTTATACGTCTCCATACAGGGCTTTATTTCATCTCTATACAGGGCTTTATTAATCTCCATACAGGGCTTTAGACATCTCCATACAGGGCTTTATTAATCTCCATACAGGGCTTTAGACATCTCCATACAGGGCTTTATACGTCTCCATACAGGGCTTTATACGTCTCCATACAGGGCTTTATACGTCTCCATACAGGGTTCTATACATCTACATACATGGCTGGGCATGATATATTGTGCTCACAGACAAAGTCATAGAGAAACCGTCATACAATTGTTTTAGGCGATTTGATTAGGATCCCAATTAGCTGAAGTCGATGGCGACAGTCTTACTGGGATCCTACACATTTACATACATTAAAAATCATTAAAATGTAGTGTGTGTGTGCATCTATCAGTTACACAGACTGTTACATGTCACTAGATACACACAACAAGTAGGTCACATGGGGGAGAGGCGTTGTGCCGTCAGGTGTTGCTTTATTTGTTTTTTGAAACCAGGTTTGCTGTTCACTTGCTCTAAATGAGATGTATCGGACTTCCATACACTCATTTATAATACTGTACGTTTCCTTGAAATTGTTCTAAACCTGCGGGCTGTGAAAAGGCACCTTGTTGCATGTCTGGTGGGGTAAGTGTGTGTGTCAGTGCTGTGTGTAAATTGACAATCATACAGACACAGTCACAGTCACACAGGCACAGTCACAGTCACACAGGCACAGTCACGCAGGCATAGTCATACAGACACAGACACAGTACAGACACAAATGTCCCCATAGGATAACTCTTTGAAGAACCCTTCATGGTTCCAGGTAGAACCCTTTTGAGTTACATGTATAATCTCTAACACAGATTGTTCTACATGGAACCCAAAGGTTCTACGTGGAAATGAAAGCGTTCTACCTGGAACCCAAAATGGTTCTACATGGAATCAGAAAGGGTTATCCAATGGGGACAGCCAAATAACTGTTTCGGAACCTTTCTTTTCTTCTAAGAGTGTATTATCTGCTACTGTAAGCAGCACTGATTTAGTGACTGATTTGGTGACTGAATGAGTGACAGTGAGTGACTGATTTAGTGAGTGAGTGACTGAGTGACTGAGTGAGTGAGTGAGTGAGTGACTGAGTGACTGAGTGAGTGAGTGAGTGGGTGAGTGAGTGAGTGAGTGAGTGAGTGAGTGAGTGAGTGAGTGAGTGAGTGAGTGAGTGAGTGAGTGAGTGAGTGAGTGAGTGAGTGAGTGAGTGAATGAATGACTGAATAAGTGACTTGGACTCTGGATCTACTGTATATAGTCCACTATACTATAGAATATAGACTAGTGGGTCCAAGGCAGACTGATTGGGATATTTGTATTTATTATGGATCCCTATTAGCTCCTGCGGCAGCTACTCTTCCTGGGGTCCAGCAAAAATAAGGCAGTTATGCATTTTAAAAAACACAATAGATTTCACAACATATTAAGTGTGCCCTCAGGCCCCTACTCTACGATCACGTATCCATGTGTGTATAGTGCATATGTTATCGTGTGCCTATGTTCGTGTTGCTTCAGAGTCCCCACTGTCTCATAAACTGTATTTTTATCTAATTTGACTGCTTGCTTAAGTTACTTTATGTGGAATAAAGGTCCATGTAGTCATGGCTTTATGTAGTACTGTGTGCCTCCCATAGTCTGTTCTGGACTTGGGGACTGTGAAGAGACTTCTTGTGGCATGTCTTGCGGGGTATGTATGGGTGTCTGAGCTGTCTGCCAGTAGTTAAAACAGGCAGCTCGTTGTGATGAAGTCATCTCTCTTCCACTTTGAGCCAGGAAAGATTGATATGCATATTAGTAATGTTAGCTCTCTTTGTACATCCAAGGACCAGCCGTGCTGCTCTGTTCTGGGCGAATCGTCCCTCTTTGTGGAACCTGACCACACGACTGAACAGAAGTCCAGGTGCAACAAAACTAGGGCCTATAGGACCTGCCTTGTTGATAGTGCTGTTAAGAAGGCAGAACAGCACTTTATTATGGACAGACTTCTCCCCATCCTAGCTACTGTTGTATCAATATGTTTTGACCGTGACAGTTTACAATCCAGGGTTACTGCAAGCAGTTTAGTCTTCTGGACTTGTTCAATTACAACACTATTCATTACAAGATTTAGTTGAGGTTTAGGGTTTAATTAATTATTTGTCCCAAATACAATGCTTTTATATATTTAAATTTTTGGGGGGAATAACTTATTCCCGTTCTGAAACTAACTGCAGCTCTTTGCCTTCCATTAAAGAACACCCTCTGTGTTCTGATAGACAGGTAACTCTTTATCCAAAATATAACAGGGGGTGTAAAGCCATAACCAATATGTTTTTCCAGAAACAGACTATGATCATTAATGTCAGAAGACACACTAACAAAACAGCCCCCACAATCTTTTTAGCATCAATTTCTCTCAGCCAATCATCAGTCATTTGTATAAGTGCTGTAGATCTTTGTCCCTGTCCCTGTCTCTGTCTCTGTCCTTGTCCCTTTCTCAGTCTCTCTCGAAATTCAGTTTCAAGGGTTTTATTGGCATGGAAACATATGTTTACATTGCCAAAGCTATCTCTCTCTCTTCATCTATCACTCCTGTTCTAATCTTCCACCACCATATCTACACACAGGTCCAATTGAAGTCGGAAGTTTACATACACCTCATTGTCATTGTCATTGTCATTAGTCATTGTCCATTTGGAAGTTCACCAGTCCCTCCTGCAGCAAAGCACCCCCACAACATGATGCTGCCACCCCCGTGCGTCACGGTTGGGATGGTCTCTTCGGCTTGCAAGCATCCCCTTTTTTCCTACAAACATAATGATTGTCATTCAGGCCAAACAGTTCTATTTTTGTTTCATCAGACTAGAGGACATTTCTCCAAAAAGTACGATCTTGTCCCCATGTGCAGTTGCAATCTATAGTCTGGCCACGGATGAGCCAGACTTGTGGAGGTCTACAATGTTTTTTCTTAGGTTTTGGACGATTTCTTTTGATTTTGCCATGATGCCAAGCAAAGAGACATTGAGTTTGAAGGTAGGCCTTGAAATACATCCACAGGTACACCTCCAATTGACTCAAATAGTGTCAAATAGCCTATCAGAAGCTTTTAAAGCCATGACATCATTTTCTGGAATTTTCCAAGCTGTTTAAAGGCACAGTCAACTTAGTGTATGTAAACTTCTGACTCACTGGAATTGTGGTACAGTGAATTATAAGTGAAATAATCCATCTGCAAACAATTGTTGGAAAAATGACTTGTGTAATTCATAAAGTAGATGTCCTAAACCACTTGCCAAAACTATAGTTTGTTAACAAGAAACATTTGGAGTGGTTGAAAAACAAGTTTTAATGACTCGAACCTAAGTGTATGTAAACTTCCGACTTCAATTGTAGCTATTACATGCAGTAATGTATGCCCTACTTTAAACTCTAGCCTAGCTTCTAGACATGTTCTGAACACAGTTTTCATGTTATTATGTAACAAGTGGAAATGATTAGTGCACGGATGAAATGGGAGAGGTTTTATCAAATGGACATCTAATTGTAACAAATGAAGCGCTTTATGGGGGGTACTGTCTAACACTGGAACACATTGCAGAGGAAATGTCATCACATTGTCATACTGTGAGCTAGTTTAATGTAATATTACTTATAATGGGGAAATAATATATCAAACCAATGTTCATATAGGCACTAACAGCTGACGCTACCATGAATGCAATACCATTGCACCCTCTTGCTTGTACATACATCAGACAAGTATAAATGTCTTTCATCAGGTTACTGTGTTTCATCAGGGTAATGCATTTCATCAGGGTACTCTGTTTAATCAGGTTACTGTGTTTCATCTGGTTACTGTGTTTCATCAGGTTACTGTGTTTCATCAGGGTACTCTGTTTCATCTGGTTACTGTGTTTCATCTGGTTACTGTGTTTCATCAGGTTACTGTGTTTCATCAGGTTACTGTGTTTCATCAGGGTAATGCATTTCATCAGGGTACTCTGTTTAATCAGGTTACTGTGTTTCATCAGGGTACTCTGTTTAATCAGGTTAATGTGTTTCATCTGGTTACTGTGTTTCATCAGGTTACTGTGTTTCATCAGGGTACTCTGTTTAATCAGGTTACTGTGTTTCATCAGGGTACTCTGTTTAATCAGGTTACTGTGTTTCATCAGGTTACTGTGTTTCATCAGGGTACTGTGTTTCATCTGGTTACTGTGTTTCATCAGGGTACTCTGTTTAATCAGGTTACTGTGTTTCATCAGGTTACTGTGTTTCATCAGGGTACTCTGTATAATCAGGTTAATGTGTTTAATCAGGTTACTGTGTTTCATCAGGTTACTGTGTTTCATCAGGGTACTCTGTTTAATCAGGTTACTGTGTTTCATCAGGGTACTCTGTTTAATCAGGTTACTGTGTTTCACCGGGGTACTCTGTTTAATCAGGTTAATGTGTTTCATCTGGTTACTGTGTTTCATCAGGTTACTGTGTTTCATCAGGGTACTGTGTTTCATCAGGGTACTCTGTTTAATCAGGTTAATGTGTTTAATCAGGTTACTGTGTTTCATCAGGTTACTGTGTTTCATCAGGTTACTGTGTTTCATCAGGGTACTCTGTTTAATCAGGTTAATGTGTTTAATCAGGTTACTGTGTTTCATCAGGTTACTGTGTTTCATCAGGGTACTCTGTTTAATCAGGTTACTGTGTTTCATCAGGGTACTCTGTTTAATCAGGTTACTGTGTTTCATCTGGTTACTGTGTTTCATCAGGTTACTGTGTTTCATCAGGGTACTGTGTTTCATCAGGGTACTCTGTTTAATCAGGGTACTGTGTTTCATCTGGTTACTGTGTTTCATCGGGGTACTCTGTTTCATCAGGGTACTGTGTTTCATCTGGTTACTGTGTTTCATCGGGGTACTCTGTTTCATCAGGGTACTGTGTTTCATCAGGGTACTCTGTTTCATCAGGGTACTCTGTTTCATCTGGTTAATGTGTTTCATCTGGTTACTGTGTTTCATCGGGGTACTCTGTTTAATCTGGTTACTGTGTTTCATCAGGGTACTGTGTTTCATCTGGTTACTGTGTTTCATCAGGGTATTCTGTTTAATCAGGGTACTGTGTTTCATCGGGGTACTGTGTTTCATCAGGGTAGTGCATTGCATCAGGGTACTGTGTTTTATCAAGGTAATGGGTTTCTTCAGGGTACTGTGTTTCATCTGGGTACTGTGTTTTATCAAGGTAATGGGTTTCTTCAGGTTACTGTGTTTCATCTGGTTACTGTGTTTCATCTGGTTACTGTGTTTCATCTGGTTACTGTGTTTCATCTGGTTACTGTGTTTCATCAGGGTACTCTGTTTAATCAGGTTACTGTGTTTCATCTGGTTACTGTGTTTCATCAGGGTACTCTGTTTAATCAGGGTACTGCATTGCATCAGGGTACTGTGTTTTATCAAGGTAATGGGTTTCTTCAGGGTACTGTGTTTCATCTGGGTACTCTGTTTAATCAGGTTACTGTGTTTCATCTGGTTACTGTGTTTCATCAGGGTACTGTGTTTCATCAGGGTACTGTGTTTCATCAGGGTACTGCATTGCATCAGGGTACTGTGTTTTATCAAGGTAATGGGTTTCTTCAGGGTACTGTGTTTCATCTGGGTACTGTGTTTTATCAAGGTAATGGGTTTCTTCAGGGTACTGTGTTTCATCTGGGTACTGTGTTTCATCAGGGTACTCTGTTTAATCAGGTTACTGTGTTTATCAGGGTACTCTGTTTAATCAGGGTACTGTGTTTCATCAGGGTACTGTGTTTCATCAGGGTACTGCATTGCATCAGGGTACTGTGTTTTATCAAGGTAATGGGTTTCTTCAGGGTACTGTGTTTCATCTGGGTACTGTGTTTTATCAAGGTAATGGGTTTCTTCAGGGTACTGTGTTTCATCTGGGTACTGTGTTTCATCAGGGTACTCTGTTTAATCAGGTTACTGTGTTTATCAGGGTACTCTGTTTCATCAGGGTACTCTGTTTAATCAGGGTACTGTGTTTCATCAGGGTAATGGGTTTCCTCAGGGTACTGTGTTTCATCAGGGTAATGGGTTTCTTCAGGGTACTGTGTTAGATTTATGTTGATATGCCAAAACGAAACAGTATCAAAGGGAGATTATGTGTACTGTCTGAAGGGATCTGAGAATGCGTAGGAGTATAATGCTAAGTGCAGCTGTATGTATTTGTACTGTCTGAAGGGATCTGAGAATGCGTGGGAGTATAATGCTAAGTGCAGCTGTATGTATTTGTACTGTCTGAAGGGATATGAGAATGCGTGGGAGTATAATGCTAAGTGCAGCTGTATGTATTTGTACTGTCTGAAGGGATCTGAGAATGCGTGGGAGTATAATGCTAAGTGCAGCTGTATGTATTTGGACTGTCTGAAGGGATCTGAGAATGCGTGGGAGTATAATGCTAAGTGCAGCTGTATGTATTTGGACTGTCTGAAGGGATCTGAGCATGCGTGGGAGTATAATGCTAAGTGCAGCTGTATGTATTTGTACTGTCTGAAGGGATCTGAGAAAGTGTTTATTTCTACTGTATGCTGAGTATGTTTGGTTTGTGTGTGTGTATGTAATCATGTATACTCCCATCTCTTTTAATAAATAAACACACACACATACACACACAAACGCACATACACATACACCAATAGAAAGCATCTGATTTGTCCATTGCCCGTGGCGTGGGTTGGAACAGGCCCAGACTACACTGAATATAAACAGATGGGCTTTTTAAATACATGTTCAACCACTTGTCTCATTTAACTCCTTTAATGCCCAGGACTCTGCTGGTGAGGCTTCCCAAACAATCTAAATGGGAAACTGATTGACAATACCTTCCAAACAGACATGTTTTCACAGCTTAAGCAATACCACAACACAGCTATTCATTTCCACAAACCCATTAAAAATCGAGAGGGGAAACAACTTAGAAAAATACAACTCTGTATGAGTGTATGCGGTGGGTTGAAAGCGGAGTGTGCGCCGCATGTCTGTATGTTTGTGTTGTGTTTGTAGTGATGCGGATTGAGTCTATGAATAGATCAACCAAAACCTGACTATCAGTGAACGAGATAGGGATCAGAAGCACTCTGCAGGAAGCTCACTCTATATTACTCTCGCTCTCTCTCCATCGAAAGCCTGCGAGATGGAGGGGCCAACCGAGTCGTGGACAAATCATTTCAAATAGCATTTTATTTGTCACATGCGCCGAAAACAACAGGTTATATATAGATAGACCTTACTGTGAAATGCTTACTTAAAATAACTTATTAACCAACAATGCAGTTCAAGGTTAAATACAATTAAAAAGTAGAACATATTTACGAAATAAACTTTAGTAAAAAAATCTAATAAAATCAAAGAGTATCAAGAAAATAACAATAATAGGGCAAAATACAGGGGGTACTAGTACAGAGTCAATGTGCAGGGGTAAAGGTTAGTCGAGGTCATTTGACTATACATAGATAATAAACAGTGAGTAGCAGCAGTGGAAAAACAAAAGGTCAATGTAAATAGTCCGGGTGGACATTTGATTTATTGTTCAGCAGTCTAATGGCTTGGGGTAAAAGCTGTTTAGGAGCCTTTTGGTCCTAGACTTGGCTCTCCGGTACTGCTTCCCATGCGGTAGCAGAGAGAACAGTCTATGACTTGGGTGACTGGAGTCTTTGACAGTTTTTGGGGTTGAAAGAATCATCAACAAACTATCATGGTCCAAACAAACCATGACACTCGTGAAGAGGGCACGACAACACCTTTCCCCCCACAGGAGACTGAAAAGATTTGGCATGGGTCCCCAGATCCTGAAAAAGTTCTACAGCTGCACCATCGAGAGCATCCCAACCAGTTGCATCACCGCATGGTATCGCAACTGCTCGATATCTGACCGTAAGGCGCTACAGAGGGTAGTGTGTACGGCCCAGTACATTACTGGGGTCAAGCTTCCTGACATCCAGGACCTATATACTAGGCTGTATCAGAGGAAAGCCCCAAAAAAATTGTCAAAGACCCCAGTCACCCAAGCCATAGACGGTTCTCTCTGCTACCGCATGGCATGCGGTACCGGAGCTCTACATCTAGAGCCAAAAGGCTCCTTAACAGCTTCTACCACCCAGACAATTTACAGTACATTGATCCCCCCAGCACTTTACCCCTACATAGATGTACAAATGACCTTGAATAATGTGTACCCCTCCACATTGACGATGTACTGTTACCCCTTGTATTTAGCCTCCATTCCTCCCTCCCTTCTCCCTCCCTCTGTTTTCCTTCCCTTTTGCATCCCATCCTCCCTCCCTTTCCATTCCTCGCTCCCACCCTTCTCCCTCCCTCTGTTTTCCTTCCCTTTTCCATCCCATCCTCCCTCCCTTTCCATTCCTCCCTCCCTCCATTCCATTCATTATTCCTCCCCTCAACTCTAACAAATTCTCTCTTCAAACTCACAATTCTGTTGAAGGCTGGATTTGACTGGTGAGTCCAGGAGAAAATATGAAAATGTCCACAACATCACTCAAGTTAACAGTCATATCTCTTTGCAAATAGTTAAATAGTTAAATTAAAACACAGTATCACATCCCCCTGGATGGCTCATTCAGGACGCAGATGTGTTTTCTCTCTTTTTCTCCATCCATCCTTTCCCTCCCTCCATCGATCCCTTCTCCTTTTCTTCTCCGTTCATCCGTTCAGTTTAATGGGAATCATTTCCAACACTTTGCCTTGGACAGACTGGCCAGATGACATCACCATCACACAGGATACGGCGCAGTGCCCCAGATTGGCCAGTGTTGTCACTGATCCACTCACTGCCTGTGAGGACACACATGCTCACTCTCTCTCTCTCGCTCTCTCTCGCTCTCTCTTTCTCCACACTTCTAATTGCTGGCCAAGCCATCACCACTCATGAACGCAACTATCATCCTGCCAAAAATCATCTTAATTTCTCTTCTCACACATACAGTACTCATAGCTACCCACAGTCTACTCCCTCATTCATAGAGTTAGCTATCAATTCCCTAGGTGAAAAAGGAAGCAATCTCTATCTCTTTCTCTCTCTCCCTCTCTCCCTCAGTTATCACCAGCAGCCTAATTCTCTAACTATTTTCTATCAGCTGATAGAGAATATACACAGTCATAGCCTCCTGTTTAATACACAAGGCTCATAAAAGACCTCTCCAGTGCCATGTCCAATAGCCGGTGTTTGAGAAAGAGAAGAGAAGAGGAATATATTCATTGTGTCTCCATATCTCCCCACTCTGTCTTCAAGTCAACATTTGAATGAGTATTGTATTTGGAACAACAACATATTCCTTCTTAGTTCTGTCATTTAAAAATGCATGATTAAACTATTGGAATTTGCCTTAGATAGAGTAGACTGTGATGATGCATGATACAGGCTGTCTGGATATTAGCCAGTATGGTAGCTAGCTCTTTCCTGATACAGGCTATCTGGATATTAGCCAGTATGGTAGCTAGCTCTTTCCTGATACAGGCTGTCTGGATATTAGCCAGTATGGTAGCTAGCTCTTTCCTGATACAGGCTATCTGGATATTAGCCAGTATGGTAGCTAGCTCTTTCCTGATACAGGCTGTCTGGATATTAGCCAGTATGGTAGCTAGCTCTTTCCTGATACAGGCTGTCTGGATATTAGCCAGTATGGTAGCTAGCTCTTTCCTGATACAGACTGTCTGGATATTAGCCAATATGGTAGCTAGCTCTTTCCTGATACAGGCTGTCTGGATATTAGCCAGTATGGTAGCTAGCTCTTTCCTGATACAGGCTATCTGGATATTAGCCAGTATGGTAGCTAGCTCTTTCCTGATACAGACTGTCTGGATATTAGCCAGTATGGTAGCTAGCTCTTTCCTGATACAGGCTATCTGGATATTAGCCAGTATGGTAGCTAGCTCTTTCCTGATACAGACTGTCTGGATATTAGCCAGTATGGTAGCTAGCTCTTTCCTGATACAGGCTATCTGGATATTAGCCAGTATGGTAGCTAGCTCTTTCCTGATACAGACTGTCTGGATATTAGCCAGTATGGTAGCTAGCTCTTTCCTGATACAGGCTATCTGGATATTAGCCAGTATGGTAGCTAGCTCTTTCCTGATACAGACTGTCTGGATATTAGCCAGTATGGTAGCTAGCTCTTTCCTGATACAGGCTATCTGGATATTAGCCAGTATGGTAGCTAGCTCTTTCCTGATACAGACTGTCTGGATATTAGCCAGTATGGTAGCTAGCTCTTTCCTGATACAGGCTATCTGGATATTAGCCAGTATGGTAGCTAGCTCTTTCCTGATACAGACTGTATGGATAGTAGCCAGTATGGTAGCTAGCTCTTTCCTGATACAGGCTATCTGGATATTAGCCAGTATGGTAGCTAGCTCTTTCCTGATACAGACTGTCTGGATATTAGCCAGTATGGTAGCTAGCTATTTCCTGATACAGACTGTCTGGATAGTATCCATTATGGTAGCTAGCTCTTTCCTGATACAGGCTATCTGGATATTAGCCAGTATGGTAGCTAGGTCTTTCCTGTTCTCTCATCCCTGTTTTCTCCTCCATGCCCCACACAGAGTTTTTGATGTCTGTTCTACAGTGCTTTGACATACAGCATGTGGTATAATAGTAGTTCACACAACACACACACACACACACACACACACACACACACACACACACACACACACTGCAATGCTCCATTGAGCACCATTTGCATTGTCAACGGGACACTCCTGAGCTCTGTCACACCATGCGAGCAGCAGCACGTCAGATAATTTTACATAAAACATATGGTGTGTATTAATGCATGTGTATACATAGTGTGCTTCCCAAATTGATTCCCTATTTCCTATGTAGTGCACTACTTTTGACCAGTGCCCATAGGGCTCTGTTCAAAATTAGTGCAATATATAGGGAAAGGGTGGCATTTGGAACACAGTCATACAGAACTGTATGAATTTCATCATGCCAGAGTATAGAGTTGAGGGCTATGGCATTGACTTCTCCTTTCTTTTCTTCTCTTTAACCTGTTCTCACCAGATGCTACAGCCCTTCAACTCAACATGTCTCCTCACAGCAGCGTACCATGATGTCTTTCTGTTCAGTCAAGTGACTAACATAACGTGGTTATGCACATGCATGTGATAGAAAAACGCATTACCCTAAGAAGCTACTCAATGTCGACTCTAGTCTACTGTCAATATAAGCAGGCATGCAGGTAACTGCCAAAATAAAGGAAACACCAACATAAAGAGTCTTAATATGGCGTTGGGTCAAAATGAGCCAGAACAGCTTCAATGTGCCTTGGCATAGATTCTACAAGTGTCTGGAACTTTATTGGAGGGATGCGACACAGTTCTTCCATGAGAAATTCCATAATTTGGTGTTTTGTTGATGGTGGTGGAAAACGCTGTCACAGGCGACACTCTAGAATATCCCATAAGTGTGTTCAATTGGGTTGAGATCTGGTGACTGAGACAACTATGACACATGGTTTATATCGTTTTTATGCTTATCAAACCATTTAGTGACCACTTGTGCCCTGTGGATGTGGGGCATTGTTGTCCTGGAAGTGACCACTTGTGCCCTGTGGATGGGGGGCATTGTTGTCCTGGAAGTGACCACTTGTGCCCTGTGGATGGGGGGCATTGTTGTCCTGGAAGTGACCTCTTGTGCCCTGTGGATGGGGGGGCATTGTTGTCCTGGAAGTGACCACTTGTGCCCTGTGGAGGGGGGGCATTGTTGTCCTGGAAGTGACCACTTGTGCCCTGTAGATGGGGGGGCATTGTTGTCCTGGAAGTGACCACTCCTATCAGGATAGAAATGATTCACCATAGGTTGAAGGTGATCACTGAGAATGGCTGTATTGGCGTTTACCTTGCCCTCTAAGGGGTTGAGAGGACCTAACCCATGGCAGGAATATGCATCCCACACCATAACAGAGCCGGAACAACCCTCCTTTACTCAATTGTTTCCTTTATTTTAGCCGTACTGAATATATAGTATAAGCAATTTTAGCAGACACTTTTATCCAAAGTGACTTATGGTAGTGTGTGCATATTTTGTATGCGTGTCCCGAGCGCGACTCAAACCCATGAGCCTTGCCATTGCAATGCGATGCTCTACCAAATGAGCCACAAAGGACCAGACATCAAATCAAAGAATATTGGTTGCGTACACATATTTGCAGATGTTATCGCAGGTGTAGAAAAATGCTTGTGTTTCTAGCTCAAACAGTGCAGTAATACCTAGCAATGAAAAATAATACACACAAAATTACATTTGTTTCAAGAAATTAACAATGTCGGAGACCGGAATATAAATATAGACTGAGTGTTCAAAACATTAGGAACCTCTGCTTTTTCCATTACTCATTTTGTGTGCCGTAACTATTTATATTTAGGTGCAGGAGCTCCACAATACTCTTGAGCTAATAATATTCAATGAGAGGAACAGGAGCTCAAGCAGTAGAACAGTTGAGGTGCCAGTACTCAGCTCCAGTGAGCTCCTGCCCAAGTCAAGCACCGGTAGTAGGTGCCAGTCGCACCGGTTTGAGTGTGTCAAGAACTGCAACACTGCTGGATTTTTCACACTCAATAGATTTCCACGTGTATCAAAAATGGTCCACCACCCAAAGGACATCCAGCCAACTTGCCACAACTGTGGGAAGCATTGGAGACAACATGGGCCAACATCCCTGTAGAACGCTTTCAAGACCTTGTAGAGTCCATGCCCCGACTAATTGAGGCTGTTCTGAGGGCTAAAGGGGGTGCAACTCAATATTAAGAAGGCATTCCTAATGTTTTGTACACTCAGCCATTCAATCTCCATAGACAAACATTGGCAGTAGAATGGCCTTACTTAAAAGCTCAGTGACTTTTCTGCCCTGCTACAGCTGCCCCGGTCAACTGTAAGTGCTGTTATTGTTAAGTGGAAATGTCTAGGAGAAACAACGGCTCAGCCGCAAAGAGGTAGGCCACACAAGATCAAAGAACGGGTCCTTCGAGTGCTGAAGCGTGCAGCGCGTAGAAATCATCTGCCCTCAGTTGCAACACTCACTACCGAGTTCCAAACTGTCTCTGGGAGCAATGTCAGCACAATAACGCTTTGTCAAGAGCTTAATGAAATGGGTTTCCATGGCCCAGCATCCGCTTATAAGCCTAATATCACTGTGCGCAATACCGCTCCAAACTATGCGCAATGCCGCTCCATTGGACTCTGGAGCAGTCGAAACGCGTTCTCTGTAGTGATGAATTACGTTTCACCACCTGGCAGTCCAACGGACAAATCTGGGTTTGGCAGATGCCAGGAGAACGCTACCTGCCCCAATGCATAATGGAGGAGGAATAATAATAGTCTGGGGCTGTTTTTCATGGTTCGGGCTAGGCCACTTAGTTCAAGTGAAGGAAAATCTTAAAGCTACAGCATACAATGACATTGTAGACTATTCCGTGCTTCCAACATTGTGGCTCTTTCCTGTTTCAGCATGACAATGTCCACGAGCACAAAGCGATGTCCATACAGAAATGTTATGTCGAGATTGGTGTGGATGAACATGACTGGCCTGCACAGAGCCCTGACCTCAACCCCATCGAGTACCTTTGGGATTAATTGGAACCCTGACTGCGAGCCAGGCCTAATTGCCTGACTTCACTAATGCTCTTGTGGCTGAATGGAAGCCAGTCCCTGCAGGAATGTTCCAACATCTAGTGGAAATCCTTCACATAAGAGTGGAGGATGTTATATAATCAAAGGGGAGACCAACTCAATATTAATGACCCTGATTTTGGAATGAGACGTTCGACAATCAGGTGTCCACATACTTTTGGTCATATAGTTCCTTCGGAAAGTATTCAGACCCCATGAATTTTCCACATTTTCTTATATTACAGCCTTATTCTAAAATGTATTATATACCCCACGATGACAGAGAAAAAGCAGGTTTTTAGAAATATTTGCTAATATATTTATATATATATATATATATTTTTTTTAAACGTAAATATCACATTTACATAAGTATTCAGACCTTTTACTTAGTACTTTGTTGAAGCACCTTTGGCAGCGATTACACCATCAATTCTTCCTGGGTATGACGCTAGAAGCTTGGCTCACTTGTATATGGAGAGTTTCTCCCATTCTTCTCTGCAGATCCTCTCAAGCTCTGTCAGGTTGGATGGGGAGCGTTGCTGCACAGCTATTTTCAGATCTCTCCAGAGATGTTGGATCGGGATCACGTCCGGGCTCTGGCTGGGCCACTCAAGGACAATCAGAGACTTGCCCCGCAGCCACTCCTGCATTGTGTTGGCTGTTTGCTTATGGTCATTGTCCTGGTGATGGTGAACCTTCGCCCCAGTCAGAAGTCCTGAGCGCTCTGGAGCAGGTTTTCATCAAAGATCTCTGTACTTTGCTCCATTCATCTTTGCCTCGATCCTGACTAGTCTCCCAGTCCCTGCCGCTGAAAGACATCCCCAGAGCATGATGCTGCCACCACCATGTTTCACCGTACGGATGGTGGCAGGTTTCCTCCAGATGTGACACTTGGCATTCAGGCCAAATAGTTCAATCTTGGTGTTCATCAGACCAGAGAATCTTGTTTCTCATGGTCTGAGAGTCTTTAGGTGCCTTTTGGAAAACTCCAAGCAGGCTGTCATGTGCCTTTTACTGAGGAGTGGCTTCCGTCTGGTCACTCCACCATAAAGGCCAGATTGGTAGAGTGCTGCAGAGATGGTTGTCCTTCTGGAAGGGTCTTGCATCTCAACAGATGAACTTTAGAGCTCTGTCAGAGTGACCATTGGGTTCTTGGTCACTTCCCTGACCAAGGTCCTTCGACCTTGATTGCTCAGTTTGTCCGGGCGGCCAGCTCTAGGAAGAGTCTTGGTGGTTCCAAACTACTTCCATTTAAGAATGATGGAGGCCGCTGTGTTCTTGGGGACCTTCAATTCTGCAGACATATTTTGGTCCCCTTCCCCAGACCTGTGCCTCGACACAATGCTGTCTCTGAGTTCTACGGACAATTCCTTCTACCTCATGGCTTGGTTTTTGTTCCAACATATATTGACAGGTGTGTGCCTTTCCAAATCATGTCCAATCGCATTGAATTTACCACAGATGGACTCCAGTCAAGCTATAGAAATGTCTCAAGGATGATCAATGGAAACAGGATACACCTGAGCTCAATTTCGAATCTCATTGCAAGGGGTCTGAATACTTATGGCAATAAGGTATTTCTGTTTTTTATTTTTAAAACATTTGCAAACATTCTATAAACCTGGTTTTGCTTTCTCATTATGGGATATTTTTTGTTTAGATGTAATCCATTTTAGAATAAGGCTGTAACTTAACAAAATGTGGAAAAAGTCAAGGGATCTGAATACTTTCCAAAGGCACTGATTATATATATATATATAATGGTGTTCATAGACAATATGGACAGTATGTGAATAGAACAGTCCTGTACAGCAGTAGTTATATAGGATGAGCCAATATAGTATATAGGAATAAAGTGGCTAAAACAGTATGTAAACATTATTAAAGTGACCAGTGTTCAACGACTATGTACATAGGCAGCAGTCTCTAAGGTGCAGGGTAGAGTACCGGGTAGTAGTCTTCTAGTAACAGTGATTAAGGTTCAGGGCAGGGTACTGGGTGAAGGCCAGCTAGTGGTGATTGTAATGACAGTCTGATGACATAGAGATGGATTCTGTTTCACAATCTCTCGGTCCAAGCTTTGATGCACCTGTACTGTCCTAGGTTCTTGATACATTTTTAGATGGTAGTGGTGTGAACAGGCCGTGGCTCGGGTGGCTGAGCTCCTTCATGATCTTTTAGATGGTAACAGGCCGTGGCTGGTGGCTGAGCTCCTTCACAGGCTTTTAGATGGTAGTGGTGTGAACAGGCCGTGGCTGAGCTGCTTCATGATCTTTTAGATGGTAGTGGTGTGAACAGGCCGTGGCTCGGGTGGCTGAGCTCCTTCATGATCTTTTAGATGGTAGTGGTGTGAACAGGCCGTGGCTCGGTGGCTGAGCTCCTTCATGATCTTTTAGATGGTAGTGGTGTGAACAGGCCGTGGCTCGGGTGGCTGAGCTCCTTCATGATCTTTTAGATGGTAGTGGTGTGAACAGGCCGTGGCTCGGGTGGCTGAGCTCCTTCATGATCTTTTAGATGGTAGTGGTGTGAACAGGCCGTGGCTCGGGTGGCTGAGCTGCTTCATGATCTTTTAGATGGTAGTGGGGTGAACAGGCCGTGGCTCGGGTGGCTGAGCTGCTTCATGATCTTTTAGATGGTAGTGGTGTGAACAGGCCGTGGCTCGGGTGGCTGAGCTCCTTCATGATCTTTTAGATGGTTGCGGGGTGAACAGGCCGTGGCTCGGGTGGCTGAGCTCCTTCATGATCTTTTAAATGGTTGCGGGGTGAACAGGCCGTGACTCGGGTGGCTGAAGTTCTTGATGATGGTCTTGTCCTTCCTGTAGGTGCTGTAAATGTCCAGGGAGTACCAAGTGGTCATACAAGCTGACAGGATGCTCTCAGTGGTTCGTCTTAGGGGCCAAGCCACATTTCTTTAGCCTCGTGACGTTCAAGAGACTCTTTTGTGCTGTCTGAAGGGGCATGTTATCAGGGATTCTTATTTACTCCTCTCTGATATCCTACTGAACAGCTTGTCTTTTATCATAACAACTCTGGGCTTCATTTCACACTCGCTGAGACAGTTGTGCTGTAAACTAATGCACGACACTATTCTAAATAACTGAGGCTTCGATGCTGTGCATTGCATTGTTGTGTAGTGTGTGTAACTAAATCTCTGGTAAATCTAAAGTTCACCCTCACATAACTTGTTAAAGAAGAGTTACATACATAAGTCGACATAAGTCGCGGTGCAGATTTGAATTTACTTTCCTAGCCCACAGCCCAGGTGTCTATCAGCTCAGCTAGCTTAACTAGCTCACAGTCCAGGTCTCTTTGCCAAAGGAAAATATAGCCCTCTGAGTTTGGCAGCTCTCACCAAGTTGTTCAGTTGCAGTGATGTTATACTCTAGAGGATTAAATCACACATACTACTTGCTTCCCTACCATCAGACCTTAACTACTTGCGCCCATTTCACTGACTGGCACCGATACCCACTTTGAGAATATTACCCAATCAACAGACACCAGAAAATGTTGTCTAACTAGGACAGATCATTGTTGAGGATATAGAAGTTACCACATATGGGAGAAAGGGGAAAGAGAGCGATAGATGATTTGTCTTATGTCAGTAACCCTGTATCTATACCTGACATGATGTGAAGGGTCTCATTGTCCATGTGATAGGATTTATAGTCTGTGTATATTTTGTGTTTTCTTTCTGCATCAGTCAGTGCATATCATGCCTCATCTCTGAGTGATCAAGAGTCTGTTTATTGGTGTATGGTTGTGTCAGCTTTAGTAAAGGTTATCATCACAGTGTTACGCAACCACAGTTATATTCCTCCCTCTCTCTCGCTATTGTGTGTGGACCGTGTGTGGACCGTGTGTGTACCATGGTGGAGTGTGTGTGTACCGTGTTGGAGCGTGTGTGTACCGTGTTGGAGCGTGTGTGTACCGTGGTGGAGCGTGTGTGGAGCGTGTGTGTACCGTGGTGGAGCGTGTGTGTACCGTGGTGGAGCGTGTGTGGAGCGTGTGTGTACCGTGGTGGAGCGTGTGTGTACCGTGGTGGAGCGTGTGTGGAGCGTGTGTGTACCGTGGTGGAGCGTGTGTGGTGGTGGAGCGTGGTGGGTGGAGCGTGGACCGTGTGGAGCATTTGTGGACCGTGGTGGAGCGTGGACCGTGGTGGACATTTGTGGACCGTGGTGGAGCATTTGTGGACCGTGGTGGAGCATTTGTGGACCGCATTTGTGGACCGTGGTGGAGCGTGTGTGGACCGTGGTGGAGCATTTGTGGACCGTGGTGGAGCATGTGTGGACCGTGGTGGAGCATTTGTGGACAGTGATGGAGCATTTGTGGACCGTGGTGGAGCATTTGTGGACCGTGGTGGAGCATTTGTGGACCGTGGTGGAGCATTTGTGGACCGTGGTGGAGCATTTGTGGACCGTGGTGGAGCATTTGTGGACCGTGGTGGAGCATTTGTGGACCGTGGTGGAGCATTTGTGGACCGTGGTGGAGCGTGTGTGGACCGTGGTGGAGCATTTGTGGACCGTGGTGGAGCATTTGTGGACCGTGGTGGAGCGTGTGTGGACCGTGGTGGAGCATTTGTGGACCATGGTGGAGCATTTGTGGACCGTGGTGGAGCGTGTGTGGACCGTGGTGGAGCGTGTGTGGACCGTGGTGGAGCGTGTGTGGACCGTGATTATTTGTGATGGGATGAAATGTGACTTTAGCTTCTAAAATGTGAGATTTGGGTTTTCATAAGGTAGGGCTCTGCTCAATCAGTGGCCCGCCCCTGTGAAGGGACATGGGCTATAAAACTTTTCAAACACGCCCTCCTCTCCCTTCCTATATAAGCCCTTGACGACAATATAACCTCCTGTTTCGAGGACGTGAGGACGACGGTCCGATGTCAGAATGGTTCAGATAATAAGTACAGAACGAAGCCAACATCAGCGTGAGCTTTGGTTGCGAATGGTATGATCTTTGAACTCTTATTCACTACAGAAGTGAAACCTCCTAGCCGTTGAGTTAGCAACAGCAGCTGCAAACGAGGGTTAGGAAGGAACAGACAGAGTATCCCGTCTGTCACACAACGATGTTACTACAACGTACGCAATTGACCACCAGTGTAACGATCGTCTGTGGTGGAAGAAGGTGAGGACCAAAGCGCAGCTTGCTAAGTGTTCATGTTATTTAATAAAGTAATGAACACTGAATAAAACAATAAACGTGAAGTAATCAAACCGAAACAGTACCGTGTGGCACCAACACTAACACTGAAAATAAACACCCACAACTCAAAAGTGAAACCAGGCTCCCTAAGTATGATTCTCAATCAGGGACAACGATTGACAGCTGCCTCTGATTGAGAACCATACCAGGCCTAACACAGAAAATCCCAAATTATAGAAAAAAGAACATAGACAACCCACCCAACTCACGCCCGGACCATACTAAAATAAAGACATAAAAAAGGAACTAAGGTCAGAACGTGACAACCAGAGACATTATTCAAAGGACAAAGGACTCGGTTTGGCAACACGGCCATCTACCACCAACCTACTGAAGCGCAGCTCAGAGTAAATATTTATTGCATTTTCCTTTTCCAAATGGGCGGTAATTTAGAATGCATAAAATACTGTATTTACTATAGCACAGCTTCTTTCTTTGGTCCTCACTCTTCCCTCTCTTTCACTCAAACCCAGCCCCTTTTCTTTTGTGTAACAAGCTGTCATATCTGTTCCGTCCGCTAGGGACATTTTCCTTTATGACGTAATTTGTAATCAAGTTATGATTAAATTATGTGTATGTGCAATTCTGTGTGATTAGTTAGGTATTTAGTAAATACATAATTAAACCCAATTCTGTATTGCTGATTCAACTTGTTAGCCAGGGTTCGTGAAGATAAGCAAGAATTTACAACTTTCAGATGAGACTGAATTAAGGTGACGATTAATATTGACTGATATTGATGTAAAATATTACTAGGTCTTTAAGAGTTTATTGGGAGGATAACAGCTCTATAAATATTATTTTGTGGTGCCCTGACTCTCTTAGCTCAATCAGGTAATATTAATTACGGAGAAATTATTTTATAGAATTGCATGTCATATAACTTAATCCGGCATAGCCAAAGACATGACAACTGTATGTTTGTTTATTCCATGTGTAACTCTGTGTTGTTGCATGTGTCGAACTGGGCTAACAAATCTTGGGCGGGTCGCAGTTGCAAATGAGAACTTGTTCTCAACTAGCCTACCTGGTTAAATAAAAGTGAAATAAATAAGACAAGCTTGCATGCTTGTCTCACCCCACGGCCCTTTGGAAAGAAATGTGTGGTTTTTTGGCCAGTTTTAACTGCACACTTGTTGTTTGCGTACTCTCATCTACCCCTCCACCCCCAACTCTCTTCTTCTCTACCCCTCCACCCCCAACTCTCCTCTTCTCTCCACCCCTCCACCCCCAACTCTCCTCTTCTCTACCCTCCACCCTCCACCCCCAACTCTCCTCTTCTCTACCCCTCCAACTCTCCACTCTCTCTCTACCCCTCCATCTACCCCTCCACCTCCAACTCTCCTCTTCTCTACCCCAACTCTCCACCCCCCACTCTCCTCTTCCACCTCTACCCCTCCACCCCCCCCAACTCTCCTCTTCCCTCCACCCCAACTCTCTCCACCCCCAACTCTCCTCTTCTCTCCAACTCTACCCCTCCACCTCCAACTCTCTTCTTCCACTCCAACTCCCTCCACCCCCAACTCTCTTCTTCTCTACCCCTCCACCTCCAACTCTCTTCTTCTCTACCCCTCCACCCCCAACTCTCCTCTTCTCTACCCCTCCATCCCCAACTGTCTTCTTCTCTACCCCTCCACCTCCAACTCTCTTCTTCTCCCTCTCTCTACCCCTCCACCTCCAACTCTCTTCTTCTTCTCTCTTTTCTCTAACCCCCAACTCCACCCCCAACTCTCCTCTTCCAACTCTCTACCCCTCCACCTCCAACTCTCCTCTTCTCTACCCCTCCACCTCCAACTCTCCTCTTCTCTCCTCTCACCCCCTCCACCTCCAACTCTCTTTCTACCCTCCACCCCCAACTCTCTACCCCCAACTCTCCTCTTCTCTACCCTCCACCTCCAACTCTCCCTCCACCTCCAACTCTCTTTTCAACTCTCTACCCCTCCACCCCAACTCTCCTCTTCTCTCCACCCCTCCACCTCCAACTCTCCCTCTTCTCTTCTCTACCCACCTCCAACTCCACCTCCAACTCTCTCTTCCTCTTCTCTACCCCTCCACCTCCAACTCTCCTCTTCATCTACCCCTCCACCTCCAACTCTCCTCTCCCCTCTCCAACTCTCCTCTCCTCTACCCCTCCAACTCTCCACTCCAACTCTCATCTACCCCTCCACCCCCAACTCTCCTCTACCCCCTCCAACTCTCCACTCCACCTCCAACTGTCCTCTACCTCCAACTCTCCTCTCCACTCACTACCCCTCCAACTCCAACTCTCTCCTCTCATCTACCCCTCCACCCCCAACTCTCCTCACTCCCCTCATCAACCCCTCCACCTCCAACTGTCTTCTCCCCTCTACCCCTCCACCCCCTCCAACTCCCCTTCCTCTTCTCCCCCTCCTCTCCTCTACCCCTCCACCTACCCCTCCAACTCCTACTCCACTCCACCTCCTACTCTCATCTACCCCTCCACCTCCTACTCTCCACCTCCAACTCTCCTCTCATCAACCCCCCTCCAACTCTCCACTCCACCTCCTACTCACCTCCTACTCTACCCCTCCACCTCCTCCAACTCTCCCCCTCTCCTCTACACCTCCTACCTCCCCCTCCTCCAACTCTCCCCCTCCTCTCCTCTACCTCTCCATTCTCTCCTCTACCCCCACTACCCCTACTCTCCTCCACCCCTCCAACTCTCCTCTCCTCTACCCCTCCACCTCCTACTCTCTCCCTCCTCTTCTCTACCCCTCCACCTCCTACTCTCTCCCTCCTCTCCTCTACCCCTCTAACACCTAGTCTCTCCCTCCTCTCCTCTATCTGACTAGAGCTTTTCTATGGGCCCTTCTCTCTTTTTTCCTCTGTCCTTCTTTCCTATACCTGGCTCTTTCCTCTGTGCAATAATAGCATCGTCTTGGTCTTAGAGACACAAAGAAAATAGATACAAATAAGGGTTTGTTTTTCTCTTCGTCTGACAGTCTTCTGACGCAAGTGAAAATGTGTGATCTTTTTTGAGCATAGTATAGTCAAGCACAGGTGTCAAGCACTGTGCTTAAAAACGTACTTTTCTACCACATCCTGTGTGACCTCATACACCAAGACATCAGCTGTGCTCTGTTGTTCCATTGTCATGGTCACACAGGGCTATAGTGAGACTACTTTGAGCTCCCGAGTGGCGCAGCGGTCTAAGGCACTGCATCTCAGTGCTAGAGGTGTCACTACAGACACCCTGGTTTGAATCCATGCTGTATCACAACCGGCCTTGATTGGGAGTCCCATTGGCTCAGCGTAGTCTGGGTTATTTGGTGTAGGCTGTTAGTGTAAATAAGAATTTGTTCTTAACTGAAAGAAATAAGTAACGGGAAATGTTTGGTTGACAGGGCTCTTTCTCTCTATATTTCCTTCCTCTGCTTTCTGTGGAAGAGTTAATATGCCCCTTCTCTTTCCCCAGTATCTTGAGAGGTTTACTGGAGCAGAAATAGGTACTCGTCTAAGAATTACTGACATAGTGTAATACTGCTTATCCTCTCACAGGGAGATATGATGTGTCCCAAATGGCACCATATTCCCATTATTGTGCACTACTTTTGACCAGGGACCATAGGCCATAGGGTGCCATTTGGGACACAAACAGAGGCATTCTATGAACACATATTTTCAAATCTACACAAACGATGTCATCGCAGTACTTCTATGTTGCCACATGGTGGCACCATGTAACAAGTAACATATATAAAACCTGACCTAGGTGTGGTCACTACACACCTCACCTGAATCGGTTTGTGTCATTCTGTTTAGAACACCCAATCAGACCTCAACAATGTGTGATGTATAGCAGGTATCACACTTGTTAGACATGATTTGTCACCAATTGTTGATGTTGCCATGAAAAAGTTGACCTGTGAGTTGGGATTTAGGGAGTGTCCTTGTGAAGCATGCAGGCCTGATAGATTGCCTTATTAGCTGGAATTATGCAGATTGCAGCCCTGCTAATTATTATTAAACACAAACACACATACACACACACAAACACACACATATATGCACAAACACATGCATGCGCACACACACACTTAATTAATTAATACTGATCATAATTAGGGTAAACAAATTCAACAAGAGCGGTACTCAGTTTCACGGGTTGCAAATGAGGAATGATGGATCTCCGGGGGAGGTTGTGTATAGCTGCTTCAGTAACACCAGGTGGCTACCCTGATGAACTCTTTAGTCTCATCCCAGTTCACCTGTTTACTTATCGTCTTGCCTACACCTAGCAAACAGGTTTTTTTATTATTTGCGAAAAAAATTCCATTATATTTGGAATGGAAAGCCAGACAAAATTACACAGGCCTATTTGTATAATGAATTCAGAGGGCAGAAATGATTAATAAACATTGAAGTATTAGACCTCTCACTAAAGGTTTCAGTCATACAAAAGTAAGTTATATATAAAACCAAACTGTTTCTCGAGCAGATTCTCTTTATTCAGATTACAACCTCTCACGACCTCTCACGTGGAGAGATTACAACCTCTCACGTTTGGTTATTTGAAAAGGAAATCATCTCCCAAATATTGCTATTTTTAAAACAACCTCAAAGTTTGGTTTCATTTGAAAATCCTCCAGAAGAAATCATCTCCCAAATATTGCTATTTTTAAAACAAGCCATAGAAAGTTGGTTTCAATTTCAATTTAATCCTCCAGAAGAGACAGAACAAATAATACAACAAATATTGTGGTTAAACTAAAATACAGTTATTGATTAAAAAAACATACATTTTTGATCAAAATGAAATAAAAAGTATCATCTTGATAAATGATCTCATTAATAGGACTGGTGGAGTAATGTCACACATGCAGCTAATGAAACATGGAAATGCCTGCTCTACTCAAAAATAAACCAACTAATAGCAGCATTACCACAAACATGGAAGAGGAAAGTGGAAGGGGGAAAAGTAAGGAATTTGTCTGTCGGCCTTGCAAAATACCATAATTGGTTAAAGAAAATTGTAATAAATAAAAAAGTAAACCAGTTTAATTTAAGCACCAAAAACTGTACAGCCGTGACATATAAATTGCAAAATAGTTGGGAAGAGGTTTATGAACTGATATGCAAAACGACGCCGGATTCAAAGCTCAGTTTAAATTATTATACAAAATTCTTGCAACCAATAGAAATAAGCAATTAAGGCCAGAGGAGTTGTGGTATATGGCCAATATACCACGGCTAAGCTGTTCTTAGGCATGGACACACAACTAGACACAGCCCTTAGCCGTAGTATACTTGCCTTATATAACAAACCCCAGAGGAGCCTTATTGCTATTATAAACTGGTTACCAACATAAATAGAGCAGTAAAACTAAATGTTTTGTCATACCTGTGGTATACTGTCTGATATACCACGGCTGTCAGCCAATCAGCATTCAGGGCTCGAACCACCCAGTTTATAATGTTATTTATATGGGGGATACAACCTTCAGCTCTGCAGATTTTTCTGCAAAGAGAAAGAATCATTAGATCATTTGTTTTGGTACTGTCCATATGTAGCTTGTTTTTGGTCACAGGTCCAGGAATGGCTGAAAAATTGCAATATTTACCTGGAGTTAACCCTGCAGATAGCACTGCTAGGTGACTTGAAAAGTCATAGTCAATCGATCAATGATATTATAATACTTTTAGCAAAAATATGTACTTTCTGTTTACAATCTGTAGGAACAATGAGAATAGAAACGTTGAAAACGTTTGTGAAGCTTCACAGCACAGTTGAAAAATATATGGCAAATAGGAGTCTAAAATGGATGGTGTTAAGAGATAAATGGGAGGGGTTGAATGGAGCTGAAGGGTGGGACTAATAACAACAAATAATAACAAAATAACTAATATAAAACATACTGAGTCCGTAAAACATATATCGGTTAAGAACTTTTGTGAAAGAGCAGTTCGAAAGATATGGCAAATAGAAATCAAACCAGATGGACATCAGAATTGTTGTGTTTGTTTTAAATCCTATATCCTCAGTCATCTATCCCCTATCCTCTATTCCCTATCCCCTATCCCCTATCATATGTCCCTTATCCTCTATCCCCTATCCTCTATCCTCTATCCCCTATCCTCTATCCTCTATCCTCTATCCTCTATCCCCTATCCCCTATCCTCTATCCCATATCCTCTCTCCTCTATCATCTGTCCCTTATCCTCTATCCCCTATCCTCTATCCTATATCCTCTATCCCCTATCCTCTATTCCCGATCCCCTATCCCCTACCCTCTATCCCCTATCCTCTATCCCCTATCCCCTATCCTCTATTCCCGATCCCACCTCCCATATCCCCTATCATATCTCCTCTATCCCCATATCCCCTATCATCTATGCCCCATCTTCTCGCCTCTCCTGTCTCATGTCTCCTCTCTCATCTATACTCTCCTCTGTCCCATATCCTCTCTCCTCTACTCTTTATACTCTCTCTGCTATAGTCTCTCCTCTATCCCTTATCCTCTCTCCTCTCTTGTCTCTTCTCTCCTCTGTCCCATATTCTCTCTCATCTACCCTCTATTCTCTCTCTGCTATAGTCTCTCCTCGGTCCCTTATCCTCTCTCCTCTCTTGTCTCTTCTCTCCTCTGTCCCATATTCTCTCTCATCTACCCTCTATTCTCTCTCTGCTATAGTCTCTCCTCTATCCCTTATCTCTCCTCTCTTGTCTCTTCTCTCCTCTGTCCCATATCCTCTCTCCTCTCTTGTCTCTTCTCTCCTCTATCCCATATCCTCTCTCCTCTACTCTTTATACTCTCTCTGCTATAGTCTCTCCTCTATCCCATATCCTCTCTCCTCTCTTGTCTCTTCTCTCCTCTGTCCCATATTCTCTCTCATCTACCCTCTATTCTCTCTCTGCTATATAGTCTCTCCTATTTCCTCTTCTCTACTCTCTGCTATCTCTCCTCTCATCTCTCCTCTTCTCTACTCTCTGCTCTCTCTCCTCTCCTCTCTACTCTCTACTCTCTCCTCTAGTCTATCATCTCACTGCTTCCCAGCTCAGCCTCACACTAGCACCGCTGTTAGGCTTTTCTTTCCCTTCGGCTGTGAAAGAATACCACAGTGGTCCAAAGAGGATGTCATCCAAATGAACAGCCACCGTGAAAACAGGACCGAGCATCACAAAGCATTAGTATAGGATCCCAAGGAGTGAATGTGGAACATTGAGCTGAGCCTTTAGCCTGTTTAGTACTTTAATTCTGGACACACTGAGCACAGAGCTGAGCCTTTAACCTGTTTAGTTATTTAATGCAGAACCAACTGAGCACAGAGCTGAGCCTTTAACCTGTTCAGTTATTTAATGCTGGATCAACTTAGCGCAGAGATGAGCCTTTAGCCTGTTTAGTTATTTAGTCCTGGACAAACTGAGCACAGAGCTGAGCCTTTAGCCTGTTTAGTTATTTAGTCCTGGACATACTGAGCACAGAGCTGAACCTTTAGCCTGTTTAGTTATTTAGTCCTGGACATACTGAGCACAGAGCTGAACCTTTAGCCTGTTTAGTTATTTAGTCCTGGACATACTGAG
The DNA here is from genome assembly GCF_034236695.1 of Oncorhynchus nerka. Lineage (NCBI taxonomy): Eukaryota > Metazoa > Chordata > Actinopteri > Salmoniformes > Salmonidae > Oncorhynchus > Oncorhynchus nerka. The sequence continues at coordinate 2,243,928 of NC_088423.1, forward strand.
CACAGAGCTGAACCTTTAGCCTGTTTAGTTATTTAGTCCTGGACATACTGAGCACAGAGCTGAACCTTTAGCCTGTTTAGTTATTTAGTCCTGGACAAACTGAGCACAGAGCTGAACCTTTAGCCTGTTTAGTTATTTAGTCCTGGACATACTGAGCACAGAGCTGAACCTTTAGCCTGTTTAGTTATTTAGTCCTGGACAAACTGAGCACAGAGCTGAACCTTTAGCCTGTTTAGTTATTTAGTCCTGGACATACTGAGCACAGAGCTGAACCTTTAGCCTGTTTAGTTATTTAGTCCTGGACAAACTGAGCACAGAGCTGAACCTTTAGCCTGTTTAGTTATTTAGTCCTGGACATACTGAGCACAGAGCTGAACCTTCAGCCTGTTTAGTTATTTAGTCCTGGACATACTGAGCACAGAGCTGAACCTTTAGCCTGTTTAGTTATTTAGTCCTGGACATACTGAGCACAGAGCTGAACCTTTAGCCTGTTTAGTTATTTAGTCCTGGACATACTGAGCACAGAGCTGAGCCTTTAGCCTGTTTAGTTCTTTAGTCCTGGACAAACTGAGCACAGAGCTGAACCTTTAGCCTGTTTAGTTATTTAGTCCTGGACATACTGAGCACAGAGCTGAACCTTTAGCCTGTTTAATTATTTAGTCCTGGACATACTGAGCACAGAGCTGAGCCTTTAGCCTGTTTAGTTCTTTAGTCCTGGACATACTGAGCACAGAGCTGAGCCTTTGGCCTGTTTAGTTATTTAGTCCTGGACATACTGAGCACAGAGCTGAGCCTTTAGCCTGTTTAGTTCTTTAGTCCTGGACATACTGAGCACAGAGCTGAACCTTTAGCCTGTTTAGTTATTTAGTCCTGGACATACTGACCACAGAGCTGAGCCTTTAGCCTGTTTAGTTCTTTAGTCCTGGACATACTGAGCACTGAGAAGTGCTGAGTACTGAGCAAGACACACTAAGCATAGACACTGCATCATTGAACATCACAGAGCAGCACTGTGTACAGGGCCATGGGTCTGTTGTGCGGTGGCTATCATCAGTCAGAGCTTTATGTCTACATGTTCTCTGTACCTCCTTAACCCTCATCCACTCCATTCCACTCTCAGTATTACTCTCCTCTCTGTGCTGTGCCGCACAGTGCTGTTATAGCTCTCATAATTTCTCTCTGATGTGTTAGCTCATTGTTAGCTCTGTCTTAGCTATGTATTAGCTATCTGGTGAGGTCATTTGTGGTTCTTTGTTAGCTCTGTGTTAGCTCTCTGGTGAGGAAATTAATGGCTCTGTGTTAGCTCTGTGGTGAGGGCATTAATGGTTCTGTGTTAGCTCTGTGTTAACTCTCTGGTGAGGGATTGAATGGTTCTCTGTTAGCTCTGAATTATATCTGAGTTAGCTTTGTGTTAGCTCTCTTGTGAGGGAATGCATGGTTCTGTGTTAGCTCTGTATTAGCTCTGTGTTAGCGCTCAGATGAGGGAATGAATGGATATGTGTTAGTGTTGTGTTAGCACTCTGGTGAGGGAATTAATGGTTCTTTGTTAGCACTGTGTTAGCTATTTGTGATGGAAGGAATTGTTCTCTGTTAGCTCTGTATTAGCTCTGTGTTAGCTCTCTGGTGAGGGAATGAATGGCTCTGTGTTAGCTCTGTGTTAGCTATCTTGTGATGGAATGAATGGTTCTCTGTTAGCTCTGTATTAGCTCCGTGTTAGCTCTCTGTTAGCTCTCTGGTGAGGGAATGAATGGTTCTGTGTTAGCTCTTTGTTAGCTCTCTGGTGATGGAATGAATGGTTCTGTGTTAGCTCTGTTTTAGCTCTGTGTTAGCTCTGTGTTAGCTCTCTGGTGAGGGAATTATTGACTCTGTGGTAGCTCTGTGTTAACTCTCTGGTGAGGGATTGAATGGATCTGGGTTAGCTCTGTGTTAGCTCTCTGGTGAGGGAGTGAATGGATCTGTTTTAGTCTGTGTTAACTCTCTGGTGAGGAAGTGAATTGTTATCTGTTAGCTCTGTGTTAGCTCTCTGGTGTGGGATTGAATTACCCTGTGTTAACTGTCTGAGGGAATGAATGGGTTTTTATCAGCCAGGCAAGCAAGGCTGACTTCAGCACCCTCCCTGTGGACAGCTCTCCACCTTTTGCCAAGCTATGTGTGTGATCCACATCCTTCCTTCAGTGGCATACCCCATTTCCCTAATGTTTGGCTGGGGCTGCAGTGGGCTGGAAATTGTAGTGTGATCTCAGAGTAAAGGAGAAAAGAGAGCAGATTCGTTTTTTATTTTTTTCCCTTTGCAGCTGCAGCGTGGATAAGTGTGGATGGGGTCGTTAAAGAGCTCCGTGATTGGCTGCTGAGAAGCCATCTGGCCGGCCAGCCAAAACAGCTAGAACTCCCCTGGATGGGAACCGTTGGACTGTCGGACCGTACTGCTAGGATCTTATTGTCTTTCTCTACATGACCGCTCTGATACTCTTCACCACTCCACCCAGAGAGAGAGAGAGAGATAAAGAGGGCGAGAGAGAGGAGAGAGGGAAATAACTTGAACAAAATCCAGCCTGAATAGATGTACCTTTCCCTGCTTTGTGTTGCTCTGGCTTCCATTCACTGCACATCAGATTGTTGGTCCGCGTAGCAGTTGATAGAAAGAAAGAGAGAACGAGAGACGGAGCCCCACATCCCCTGCTTATTTTTCACCCAAGTAGGCTCTTCTTCTGCAATGCACTCTGGCACCACTGATTCGCTGTGTGGAGCCTGGTAATTTGCATAGACTCTCCCCCTCCTGCTCCACGGCTGGCTGTCGGAGCTCCCCCCCTTCCTCCCTCTCTTCCTCCCTATCTCTCTCTCTCTCCCTCTCCTTCTCTTGTGCACGTCTTGCTGAAACTGTGCTCGCTCGCAGTTTCTCAGCCTGAGTGTGTGAGTGGCTCCGTAATGCAGACCAGCCGCTCTCTCAGGTGCTGCCGTGTTGTTGCCTCTCCACTGAGTCTTGCAGAGAGTGTAGAGGGAACCTCTAGGAGCGTGTCTTGATACCCGTCGCAGGTGCAACCATTATAGTGCCATCCTCTCAACGTTGCAGCTGCTGCCCACCACAGGCAAATGAGAAAGCGTTACTTCGGATTCACTCAAAATCTTTTGGACATCCTCTGAAAACATACAGGAGGGATATACAGGAGGGACATAAAGGAGGGGAAACTTGGAAGGAGGGAATGTTATATTTGCTTTGATGAAGAAGAAGATTTTGAAACTCTATATATGTGGTGTTTTTTACCTCAGATTCCGAGTTTGAAAAATCGATGTGGATTTTCTGGAGTATTCTCATTTTTGGAGGGGAGAAAAGTATGCATTTGATTCTGTGAGCTTTTCTTCGCAGAAGAAAGAGTGAGCAAAAAGGAGAGAGAGTGCGAGCGAGGAAGTGTGTTAGGGGAATTGGAGCAGTGTGGGATTTCTTAGACCCTGTTTAAGGAGTGTGTCCTAATTTCATGAGTGCATATTTCTTCCTTCTCTCTCATTCTTTCCACAATGAATGATCATACTTCTACCACAGTCCCCTTGGTATCCATGCAGATTTCCTAAACTACCGGAAAAACAGCAAGAAAGTTCTCTATTCTCTTCTCCATCTCATTGACTCTTTTCTGCAGTGGATTTTCTGTGGATTTGTTGGTCAGTCTGCAGTTTTTGTCCTGGGGCTTGTGAGTGGCGAGAGAGAGTTGGGCTGGCAGGGCACTAAGGGGACTATGGGCCGTCGGGCTCATCACTAAGGTCCCAAATCTTGATACTCAACTTTCCTTGCTGGCCTCTCAGGGAATCATGTTGGGAGGCTGGAGGACACAGCAATCCCCCACCCCCCCACCCTCGAGGCCCAGGCAGGAGCCCCTCTGCTGGGACTTGACCTCGTCTGTCTTCCTTGTCCGCTTGGTTCTCTGGATGACTGCTCTAGCCCTGGGGTGTGTAGCCGGATCGGGTCCTGACTCGGGGCCACCAGGGGGGGCCACAGGAGCAGTGGAGGGCCTCCACCACATTCACCTCAACCATGGGGGCAAGCGTCACCATTCCGTGCCTATTGCCCTCCATAGATGGCCTGCCGCCTTGCTACGAGCAGGCCACAGTAAGTATCCTAGTACTCTGACCATAAACACAGCGCTCTGCTCTGTATGCCAATTAGCAGAGGCTTTTATCCAAAGCCATTTAAAATAGTGTGTCCATACATTTTCCTATGGGTGGCCCCAGCGGAATCGAACCCATGATCCTGACAGTGCAAGCTCTACTAAGTTAGGCATACAGAACCACAATGAATGACACATGCCGTCACCATCTCCCTAAGCTCTTTGGGGGGAGTTTAATTTGGGTCCCTGAAGGCTCTTTCTACTTCTTACAGCCCAATTACTGGGATGAACTAGTTGTCTATTGAATATGTATTATATTTTTGGTCAATATATTTATATATGTATAACATATATTTTGGTTTTATTTGGTGCTCAGCTTTTTGTATTTCACGTGCCACTACAGCTGATTGGATATGGTTTTATTGTGGTAGCTTGCAGCTAATAATCAAGTCCAGGTTCTGGCGTGAGCTACTTGTCTATTGGAAACATAATTGATTTAATTTGCAGCAATACAATAATTATAGTTTCCTTGAATCGTTTACTGTAGCCTACTTCATCTGTCCCTCTATTCCATTTTTATTTGTCTCTTTCTCTCCATCTCTCTCTGACGTAGTTAAACTCCATCCCTCCATCCCTCTTTTGTCTGCCTCGGCATAGTTCCCTCCCTCCATCCCTCCCTCCCTCCATAGCGTCTCAGATTAGCCCTATCCCTCTCTCCAGATGTCTGTGGTGCGGCGGCCACAGCCAGATTAGACAGGATTACAGTATATGTAGCGTGGCGTGGTCGAAACATTCACTGCTGGCCCCCTTTGGCCTGATAGAGAGTGTGTAAATATTGCACTCAAGTAGACATGATGAACTAAACTAAATGGTTCAACGTAATGCCATAAAGGGTTTTATTTATTTATTCATATCTCCCTCCCTATTTATTTATTTCACCATAGAGGTTTCTCCTTTTTGGTTCTATAAAGCACCATGCTCATAAGGTTCTAAATAGAACCTGTATGGTCCTACAAAGAACCCTTGCCTAAGGTTCTATTAAGAACCATTAGAAAGGTTCTATAAACTGTAGGACCAAAAAGGGTTCTGCTACGGTTACAACCCTTTTTGGTGCCTTCAGAAGTATTCATACCCCTTGACTTATTCCACATTTTTTTTGTGGTACAGCCTACATTCAAAATGTATTAAATATAATTTTTTTCTCACCCATCTACACACAATACCCCCCTGTTGTTCCTTGTAGAGAATATGTTAATCGATGTGTGTGTATGGGCTAATCACAGAAAGACCTAAAAAAAATCAGCAAATATTATTTTTTTATTTTTTGAGATACTTGAAATGGTCTTAAAAATCTAAATCAAATAGCAAAATGATCCTTGGTGTGACCTAAGGAGTGGATCATTTTATAAAAAAATAGCCTAAAATGACACAAATCGAACTGCTCAGGACCTGAAGCAAGGATATGCATATTCTTGATACTGTTTGAAAGGAAACACTTGGACATTTGTGAAAATGTGAAATGAATGAAGGAGAATATAACGCATTAGATCTGGTAAAATGTATATTTTTTTGTCCCATCATCTTTGAAATGCAAGAGAAAGGCCATAATATAGCTATTCCAGGTTAGGCGCAATTTAGATTTTGGCCACTAGATGGTTGAACAGGCTAGTAATAGGGGTTGCAAAAATTTTGGCTCATAATTTTAGAAAGAGAGGGTCCAGATTGTCTAGCCCTGCTGATATGTAGTGGTCCATATTTTGCAGCTCTTTCAGAACATCAGCTATCTGGATTTGGGTGAAGGAAACATGGGGGAGTCTTGGGCAAGTTGCTGTGGGGGGTGTAGTGCTGTTGACCAGAGTAGGGGTTGCCAGGTGGAATGCATGGCCAGCCGTGGAAAAATGCTTATTGAAATTCTCAATTATCGTGGATTTATCGGTGGTGATAGTGTTTGCTAGCCTCAGCTGGGAGTAGGTGCTCCTATTCTCCATGGACTTTACAGTGTCCCAGAACTTTTTTGAGTTTGTGCCTCAGGATGCAAATTTCTGTTTGAAAAAGCTAGCGTTTGCTTTCCTAACTGCCTGTGTATATTGGTCCTTATCTTCCCTGAAAAGTTGCATACTGCGGGGGCTATTCGATGCTAATGCAGTACGCCACAGGATGTTTTTGTGCTGGTCAAGGGCAATCAGTTCTGGAGTGAACTACGGGCTATATCTGTTCCTGTTCCTGTTCCTGTTCCTGTTCCTTCTACAATTGTTGAATGGGGCATGCTTTTTTAAGATTTTGAGGAAAGCACTTTTAAAGAATAACCAGGCATCTTCTAATCAAATCAAAGTTTTTTTGTCACGTGCGCCGAATACAACCTTACAGTGAAATGCTTACTTACAGGCTCTAACCAATAGTGAGAAAAATGTATGAGGTGAACAATAGGTAAGTCAAAAAATAAAAACAACTGTAAAAAGAAAGTGAAAAACAGTAGTGTTTGGACCATTCTAGTTTGTTGGTGATGTGGACACCAAGGAACTTGAAGCTCTCAACCTGCTCCATTACAGCCCCGTCAATGAGAATGGGAGCGTACTCGGTCCTCCTTTTCCTGTAGTCCACAATCATCTCCTTAGTCTTGGTTACGTTGAGGGAGAGGTTGTTATTCTGGCACCACTCTGCCAGGTCTCTGACCTCCTCCCTATAGGCTGTCTTGTCGCTGTCGGTGATCAGGCCTACTGTTGTGTCATGTGCAATCTTAATGATGGTGTTGGAGTCGTGCCTGGCCATGCAGTTGTGAGTGAACAGGGAGTACAGAAGGGGACTGAGCACGCACCCCTGGTGGGCTCCAGTGTTGAGGATCAGCGTGGCAGATGTGTTGCTACCTACCCTCACCACCTGGGAGCGGCCCGCCAGGAAGTCCAGGATCCAGTTGCAGAGGGAGGTGTTTAGTCCCAGGATCCCTAGTTTAGTGATGAGAGATTGTAAGATTGTCCGTTAGTAAATTCAGAGTTTTTAGAGGGAACACTGGACGCTCTGGCCAAGGAGTAGGGTTGATCTGATCTTTCTGACTTCATAATGGCAGTCAAGCTGTTGTATAATGATAGGAGACAGGCGCAGGAATATGAAAATGTTTTTGCTTTTTATTTCTCTTCCCAAAATAGCGTACGTCATGAACATGACAGGGATGAAGCCAAACCAAACACATTCATATATAACACAGGGCTCTAACCCAAACAAAGCGTGAGCTGTAAACCTCTAATAAATAGAGGGGACGAGACCCGTAATAACAAGTGCACACTAACACAGTAACAGGCAAGCCGATACAACAGAGCACAGGTCCTCACAAGACCAACGGACATGGAACAATAATCAACAAGGACAATAGGGACAGAGGGCACATATTTACACATACTAATCAGGGGGAATGAGAACCAGGTGTGCGTAATGAGCCAAGACAGTCCGGGGTTGGTGGTAATGATCCAGTTCGGTGACGCATAGAAGGCCGGTGACTTAGACCTCCTAGACCTCCGGAGCTGGTTATGAGCAGCAGTACCGGGGGAATCAATGACATAAGCACCCAAGCTAACTGGATAATGTTGGCTAGCTAGCTAGCTAGTTACTTCCAGACACAAATTAGAGAAATCTAAGTTTATTTGTCATGTGCGCCGAATACAACAGTTGTGGACCTCACAGTGAAATGCTTACTTACAGGTCCTAACCAACAGTGCATTTTTAAAGTAAAAAATAGGTATTAGGTAAACAATAGATAAGTAAGGAAATAAAAAACAAGAGTAAAGAGACAGTGAATAATAACAGTAGCGAGGCTATAACAGTAGCAAAGCTGTTAAGTTATGTACAGGCACCGGTTAGTCGGGCTAATTGAGGTAGTATGTACATGTAGGTATGGTTAAAGTTACTGCGTATATGAGAAACAGAGCAGTAGCAGTAGCGTAAAATCGGGGTTGGCGGGAACACCTCACTCTGAAAATGTTACTCGCAGTAGCAGAGCTGGTTAGAGAGCGTATATGTTATCAAAATTGTTGGTGACCAACTGTGCTGCTGAAAACAATTGAATTACACTTTTTTGACGACATTTACTGACACTGGCCATATTCAAAGCATGTTGAGCGTTTGTAAATTAATCAGTTATTCTGCACTCCGGCACACTCAGCAAATTTCCAAACTCAACCAGTATTCTCTCCATCCGATACAATCCAGTAAGAGTCTACTCTACACAGTGACATAATCCTCAATTGCCCTGGATTCAGTGTGCAGTCATTGCATTATGCTCTCAGTATACAGTTGAAGTCGGAAGTTTATATACACTTAGGTTGGAGTCATTAAAACTTGTTTTTCAACCTCTCCACAAATTTATTGTTAACAAACTATAGTTTTTGCAAGTCGGTTAGGACATCTACTTTGTGCATGACACAAATAATTTATCCAAAAATGGTTTACAGATTATTTCACTTATAATTCACTGTATTAAATCTCCAGTGGGTCAGAAGTTTACATACACTAAGCTGACTATGCCTTTAAACAGCTTGGAAAATTCCAGAAAATTATGTCATGGCTTGAGAAGCTTCTGATAGGCTAATTGACATAATTTTAGTCAATTGGAGTTGTACCTGTGGATGTATTTCAAGGCCTACCTTCAAACTCAGTGCCTCTCTGCTTGACATCATGAGAAAATCAAAAGAAATCAGCCAAGACCTCAGATTTTTTTTTTTGACCTCCACAAGTATGGTTCATCCTTGGGAGCAATTTACAAACACCTAAAGGTACCACATTCAGATGTACAAATAATAGTACGTAACTATAAACATCATGGGACCACACAGCTGTCACACGCTCAGTAAGGAGACACGTTCTGTCTCCTAGAGATGAACGTACTTTGGGGGCGAAAATCAATCCCCGAACAACAGTAAAAGACCTTGTGAAGATGCTGGAAGAAACAGGTACAAAAGTATCTATATCCACAGTAAAACTAGTCTTATATCGACATAACCTGAAAGTCCGCTCAGCAAGGAAGAAGCCACTGCTCCAAATCCGCCATAAAAAAGCCAGACTACGGTTTACAACTGCACATGGGGACAAATATTGTACTTTTTGGAGAAATGATCTCTGGTTTGATGAAACAAAAATAGAACTGTTTGGCCATAATGACCATCTTTATGTTTGGATAAAAAAGGGGGAAGTTTGCAAGCCGAAGAACACCATCCCAACTGTGAAGCCCGGGGGTGGCAGCATCATGTTGTGGGGGTGCTTTGCTGAAGGAGGGACTGGTGCACTTCACAAAATAGATGGCGTCATATGGAAGGAAAATTACGTGGATATATTGAAGCAACATCTCAAGACATCATTTAAAGCTTGATCGCAAATGGGTCTTCCAAATGGACAATGACCCCAAGCATACTTCCAACGTTGTGGCAAAATGGCTTAAGGACAACAGAGTCAAAGTATTGGAGTGGCCATCATCAGCCCTGACCTCAATCCTATAGAACCTTCATGGGCAGAACTGAAAAAGCATGTGCGTGCAAGAGGCCCTACAAACCTGATTCAGTTACACCAGCTCTGTCAGGAGGAATGGGCCAACATTCTCCCAACTTATTGTATGAAGCTTTTGGAAGGCTACCTGAAACGTTTGACCCAAGTTAAAGATTTAAAGGCAATGCTACCAAATACTAATGTATTGTATGTAAACGTCTGACCCACTGGGAATGTGAGGAAAGAAATAAAAGCTGAAACAAATCATTATCTCTACTATTATTCTGACATTTCACATTCTTAAAATAAGTGGTGATCCTAACTGACCTAAGACAAGGAATTTTTTCCCAGATTAAATGTCAGGAATTGTGAAAAACTGAGTTTAAATGTATTGGCTAAGGTGTATGTAAACTTCCAACTTCAACTGTATGTAAGGGATAATCAACTCAGGGCTGTGTCCTATGGAAAAGAGTGAACAATGTGGAAAGTGTGTTCCACGATTCGCTAGCGAAACGGACCTTCGACGGAATTGCATTATTTTACAGAGAACATAGAGCTCCAAGTTGAATATCCCTTCTATACTATCGCTGTAATTTAACACATTCAATTGAAAGGGCTTTGTTGGCATTGGGAACCTTTTTTTGTACATTTTTGTAAACAAATTAAGTAGATAATTAACAAAAGTGAAATAAACAATAAAAATGAACTGTAAACATTACACTCACAAAGGTTACAGAATAATACATACATTTAAAATGTCATACTATGTCTTTGGACAGTGTTGTAGCAATGTGCAAATAGTTAAAGTTCAAAAGGGAAAATAAATCAACATAAATTTGGGATGTATTTCAAAATGGTATTTGTTCTTCACTGGTTGCCCTTTTCTTGTGGCAACAGGTCATGAAACTTGCTGCTGTGATGGCACACGGGTATTTCACCCAGTAGATATGGGAGTTTATCAAAATTTGATTTGTTTTTAAATTCTTTGTGGGTCTGTGTAATCTGAGAGACATATGTGTCGCTCTCTCTCAGTGTGTGTGTGTTTGTGTGTGTGTGTGTGTGTGTGTGTGTGTGTGTGTGTGCGTGCGTGCGTGCGTGCGTGCGTGTGTGCGTGTGTGTGTGTGTGGATACTGTATTCGGTTGAGCTGACAGTTTGGAAAGGTGAAACATTTTCAGAGTGGCATTGACGTTGAATATGAATGTGTCCTGGATTCAGTCAGCTTGGTTAGCTGGAGGGATGGAAAGGAGAGCAGTGGTAAGGAGAAGGAGGAAGAGAGAGAGGAGAAGGATGTCGAATGAAAAGGCGAGAGAGGGAGAGAAGAAGCAGGTCTGAGAAGAGGATGGAGAAACAGGAGATTGTAGAAGTTTGTAGAATCATGTGGATAAATTGGGTGGAGGATGGTGAGGTTTTAGGCTGATGACGTTGAGGATGGGAAGAAGGAGGAGGTGGTGGAGGAGAGGTTGAAGGCTAAATGGGATGTTATAAGATGTAGAGGGGGAGATGGGAGGAGGAGGAGGTGAATTTGGAGGTAGATGGGGAAAAGAGAGGAGGGGGTGGAGAGGTATAGGGGAGATGGGAGAAGATGGAGGAGAGGTCTGGGTAGTAGGGAGGATGGGGAAGCAGAGGAGGTGGTTGAGGGGAAGATGGGAGGAGGTGGAGGAGAGGTCGAGGGGAGATGGGAGGAAGAGGAGGAGAGGTTAGAGGGAGATGGGAGGAGGTGGAGGAGCGATAGATGGGAGGAGGAGGAGGAGAGATAGAGGGGGAGATGGGAGAAGGTGGAGGATAGGTTGAGGAGAAGATGGGAGGAGGAGGTGGATGAGAGTTAGAGGGAGATGGGATGAAGAGTCGGTGGAGGAGAGGTAGAGGGCGAAATGGGAGAAGGAGGAGGTAGATAAGAAGTAGAGGGGGAGATGTGGAGGGGGATATGGGAGGAGGAGGTGGAGGAGAGGTAGAGGATGAGGAAGATGAGTTGGAGGAGAGGTTGAGGGGGAGAATGGAGGAAGACGAGTTGGATGAGAGTTAGACGGGGAGATGGGAGGAAGAGGTGGACATGGGAGCAAGAGGAGGTATAGGAGAGGTGGAGAGGGTAGAGAGGGAGAGATGGTAGGAGGAGGGGGATGGCAGGAGGAGGAGATGGATGAAAGGTAGAGGGGGAGATGGGAGGAAGAAAGGTGGAGGAGAGGAGATGGGAAGATGGGAGGAAGAGATTGTGGAGGAGAGGTAGAGGGGAGATGGGAGGAGGAGGAGGTGGGTGAGGGGTAGAGGGGGAGACGGGAGGAAGAGAAGGTAGAGGAGAGGTAGAGGGGGAGATGGGAGGAGGATGGAGGTGGATGAGAGGTAGAGGGTGAGATGGGTGGAAGAGGAGGTGGAGGAGAGGTAGAGGGGGAGATGGTAGGAGGAGGAGGAAGATGAGAAGTAGAGGGGGAGATAGGAGGTGGTAGAGGAGGAGGTGGCAGCAAGGTCACCCTTGATACAAGTCAGTATTCTATGTCCATCCATGGCTGAGTACGTCAGGAGGTGATTTGGATACCAGACACTAGGGGCAAAGCGTGCACTGTTACTTTCAGGTAGGTTTAGGTTTTGCTTGGGTGATGTGGACGGCGATGTGTGTAATCAAGACGATATGGAAGGTTTCTGTAGGCTACACACTAACACATTGTTATAATCACTATCAAAGAACATATGGAAGGTTTATGTAGGCTACACACTAACATATTGTTATAATCACTATCAAAAAACATATGGAAGGTTTATGTAGGCTACACACTAACATATTGTTATAATCACTATCAAAGACGATAGTGAAGGTTTATGTAGGCTACACACTAACATATTGTTATAATCACTATCAAAGAACATATGGAAGGTTTATGTAGGCTACACACTAACATATTGTTATAATCACTATCAAAGAACATAGTGAAAGTTTATGTAGGCTACACACTAACATATTGTTATAATCACTATCAAAGACGATAGTGAAGGTTTATGTAGGCTACACACTAACATATTGTTATAATCACTATCAAAGAACATATGGAAGGTTTATGTAGGCTACACACTAACATATTGTTATAATCACTATCAAAGACGATAGTGAAGGTTTATGTAGGCTACACACTAACACATTGTTATAATCACTATCAAAGACGATAGTGAAGGTTTATGTAGGCTACACACTAACATATTGTTATAATCACTATCAAAGAATATATGGAAGGTTTCTGTAGGCTACACACTAACATATTGTTATAATCACTATCAAAGACGATAGTGAAGGTTTATGTAGGCTACCTTCCATATCTTCTTTTATATTGATTATATGAATGTGTTAGGGTGTTTGTAGACTACAGAAACCTTCCATATCATCTTGGGTAATGATTATATGTTAGACAAGCCTGACAGTGAGGATGTTCATGAATGAGAAATGGTAGACACAATGTCTGACACACTACCTGGCACGATGACAAAGCTTGTTGCTCTTTTTAGAATCCCCTTTGCCTTTTTCTAATTCCAGAAGTGCTGCACTGGGGTTTAATTAGCATGTTCTCAGTCTCTCACACACACACACACACACACACACACACACGGAGGGAGCTTTTCTCCTGCACCAATTAAAAATGTTTGGATCCTTTCCTTACCATCCTGGGATTTTATAATACATTATCCCCCCTCCCACATTTGTAGTCTAGTCACTGTTGTGTTCCTATCGAGCAACAGAAGCAAGGCCTACTGTTGTTCTCTCGCTCTATCGATTATTGTATCATTCTCTCTCTTTTTTAATTGAATTTTATTTCACTTTTACTTAACCAGGTAGGCCAGTTGAGAATAAGTTCTCATTTACATCTGCGACCTGGCCAAGATAAAGCAAAGCAGTGCGACACAAACAACAACACAGTTACACATGGAATAAGCAAACATACAGTCAATAACACAATAGAAAAAAAAGTCTACATACAGTGTGTGCAAATGAGGTAAGATTATGGAGGTAAGGCAATAAATAGGCCATTGTGGCGAATAATTACAATTGAGCAATTAAACACTGGAGTGAAAGAGTGCAGAAGATGAATGTGCAAGTACAGATACTGGGGTGCGAAGGAGCAAAAAAACAAATAACAGTATGGGGATGAGGGAGTTGGATGGGCTATTTACAGATGGGCTATGTACAGGTGCAGTGATCTGTGAGCTACTCTGATAGCTGGTGCTTAAAGTTAGTGAGGGAGATATGAGTCTCCAGCTTCAGTGATTTTTGCAGTACGTTCCAGTCATTTGCAGCAGAGAACTGGAAGGAAATGCGGCCAATGGAGGAATTGGCTTTTGGGATGACGAGTGAAATATAACTGCTGGAACGTGTGCTACTTGTGGGTGCTGCTATGGTGACCAGTGAGCTGAGATAAGGGGGGGGGGCTTTACCTAGCAAAGACTTATAGATGACCTGGAGCCAGTGGGTTTGGCGACGAATATGAAACGAGGGCCAGCCAACGAGAGCGTACAGGTTGCAGTGGTGGGTAGTACGTGGGGCTTTGGTGACAAAACGGATGGCACTATGATAGACTGCATCCAATTTGCTGAGTAGAATGTTTGAGGCTATTTTGTAAATTACATTGCCGAAGTCAAGGATCGGTAGGATAGTCAGTTTTACGAGGGTATGCTTGGCAGCATGAGTGAAGGATGCTTTGTTGCGAAATAGGAAGCTGATTCTAGATTTAATTTTGGGTTGGAGATGTTTAATGTGAGTCTGGAAGGAGAGTTTACAGTCTAACCAGACACCGAGGTATTGGTAGTTGTCCACACATAAGTTAGAACCATCCAGAGCAGTGATGCTGGACGGGCGGGCCGGTGCGGGTAGCATTCGGTTGAAGAGCATGCATTTAGTTTTACTTGGATTTAAGAGCAGTTGGAGTCCACAGAAGGAGAGTTGTATGGCATTAAAACTTGTCTGGAGGTTTGTTAACACAGTGTCCAAAGAAGGGCCAGAAGTATACAGAATGGTGTTGTCTGCGTAGAGGTGGATCAGAGAATCATCAGCAGCAAGAGTGACACAGGTCCGGACAACAGGCCCTCCAATCCGATTTGACACACTGAAGTCTATCTGAGAGGTGGTTTGTGAAACAGGCGGTTTGTGAAACAGGTGAGGGAGTCATTTGAGAAACCAAGGCTATTGAGTCTACTGATAAGAACGCAGTGATTGACAGAGTCGAAACCCTTGGCCAGGTCAATGAAGACTGCTGCAGAGTACTGTATTTTATCGATGGCGGTTATGATATCGTTTAGGACCTTGAGTGTGGCTGAGGTGCACCCATGACAAGCTCGGAATCTTGACTGCATAGCGGAGAAGGTACGGTGGGATTCGAGATGGCCTGTGATCTGTTTGTTAACTTGGCTTTCGAAGGCCTTAGAAAGGCAAGGTAGGATAGATATAGGTCTGTAGCAGTTTGGGTCTAGAGTGTCTCCCCCTTTGAAGAGGGGGATGACCGCGGCAGCATTCCAATCTTTGTGGATCTCAGAAGAAACTAAATAGAGGTTGAACAGGCTAGTAATAGGGGTTGCAATTATTTAGGGCGGATCATTTTAGAAAGAAAGGGTCCAGTTTGTCTAGCCCTGCTGATTTGTAGGGGTCCAGATTTTGCAGCTCTTTCAGAACATCAGCTATCTAGATTTGGGTGAAGGAAAAATGGGGGAGGCTTGGGCAATTGCTACTGTGGGTGCAGGGCTGTTGACCGGGGTAGGGGTAGCCAGGTGGAAAGCATGGCCATCAGCACAAAAATACTTATTGAAATTCTCAATTATTGTGGATTTATCGGTGGTGATAGTGTTTCCTAGCCTCAGTGCAGTGGGCAGCTGGGAGGAGGTGCTCTTATTCTCCATGGACCTTACAGTCTCCCAGAACATTTTGGAGTTTTTGCTACAGGATGCCAATTTCTGTTTGAAAAACCTAGCCTTTGCTTTCCTGTGTATAATGGTTCCTAAATTCCCAGAAAAGTTGCATGTCGTGGGGACTATTCGATACTAATGCAGTACGCCACAGGATGTTTTTGTGCTGTTCAAAGGCAGTCAGGTCTGGAGTGAAACATGGGCTATTTCTGTTCCTGGTTCTACAATTGTTGAATGGGGCATGCTTTTTTTAAGATTGTGAGGAAAGCACCTTTAAAGAATAACCAGGCATCTTCTAATCAAATCAGTTTTTTGTCACGTGCGCCGAATACAATAGATGTAGACCTTACAGTGAAATGCTTACTTACAGGCTCTAACCAATAGTGCAAAAAAGGTATGAGTTGAACAATAGATAAGCAAAGAAATAAAGAAAACTGTAAAAAGACGGTGAGGAAAGCATTTTTAAAGAATAACCAGACATCTTCTACTGACGGAATGAGGTCAATATCCTTCCAGGATACCAGGGCCAGGTCGATTAGAATGCCTGTGTTCTAGCGAGCGTTTGACAGTGATGAGGGGTGGTCGTTTGACCACAGACCCATTACGGATACAGGCAATGAGGCAGTGATCCCTGAGAACCTTGTTGAAGACAGTATAGGTGTATTTGGAGGGCAGGTTTGTTAGGTTGATATCTATGAGTATGCCCGTGTTTAAGGAATTTGGGTTGTACCTGGTAGGTTCATTGATAATTTGTGTGAGATTGAGCACATCAAGCTTAGAGTGTAGGATGGCCGGAGTTTAGGTCACCTAACAGCACGAGCTCTGAAGATAGATGGGGGGCAATTGAATCCCATATGGTGTCCAGGGCACAGCTGGGGGCAGAAGGTGGTCTATATCAAGTGGCAACGGTGAGAGACTTATTTCTGGAAAGGTGGATTTTTAAAAGTAGTAACTCAAATTTCTGGGGCACAGACCTGGATAGTAAGACATAACTCTGCAGTAGATTGCAACTCTGCCCCCTTTGGCAGTTCTAACTTGTCGGAACATGTTATAGTTAGGGATGGAAATGTCAGGGGTTTTGGTGATCTTCCTAAACCAGGATTCAGACACGGCTAGGACATCTGGGTTGGCAGAGTGCGCTATAGTACTGAATAAAACAAACTTAGGGAGGAGGCTTCTAATGTTAACATGCATGAAACCAAGGCTTTTACGGTTACCGAAGTTAACAAATGAGAGTGCCTGGGGAATGGGAGTGGAACTTGGCACTGTAGGGCCTGGATTAACCTCTACATCACCAGTGGAACAGAGGAGGAGTAGAATGAGGGTACAGCTAAAGGCTATAAGAACTGGTCGTCTAGTAGGTTCGGAACATAGAGTAAAAGGTGCATGTTTCTGGGCGCGGTAGAATAGATTCAAAACATGATGTACAGACAAAGGTATGGTAGGATGTCAATACAGTGGAGGTAAACCTAGGCATTGAGTGATGATGAGAGAGGTATTGTCTCTAGAGACATAATTTAAACCAGGTGAGTTCACCGCATGTGTGGGAGGTTGAACATCAGGGTTAGCTAAGGCATACTGAGCAGGGCTGGAGGTGCTACAGTGAAATAAGACAATAATTGCTAACCAAAACAATATTGGACAAGGCATGTTGACATTAGGGAGAGGCATGCGTAGCCGAGTGATCTTAAGGTCCAGCATTCAGGGGAGCCTCTTGGAGGAGCCTCTTGAAAAACACCCACGGACGGATTATGTCGTAGTCCAGTCGTGATGGATCGGCGGGGCTCCATATCGGCAATAAAAAGGGTCCAGGCCAATTGGCAAAATAGGTATTGTAGCCCAGGGAGTGGCTGATGGACCTCTTCAGCTAGAGTTGGGCCTAGCATAGGCTAGCTCCAGGCTAATTGGTGCTTGCTTCGGGACAACTCTCCCTCCCTCTCTCTCTGTATGTCTCTTTCTCTATTTCTGTCGATTGTTGTATCGTTCTCTCTTTCGGTCTTCTTTCATTCCTCCATCTGTGTGTTCCCAGTTCTGTGTAGCTATAAGGTGTCACCTTCCATCTAATCCTGTTTGCAATACTTATGTAACCATACCTTCTGTTGGCTCTTATCGCCACACTGCACTTACCATTGTCACTGGTGATTAGCAAAAACAAAGCCAGAGCAGTTTCCTAAATGTTACCCTATTCCCTATTCAGAATACTATCAGGCCCCATAGGGCTCTGGTCAAAAGTAGTGCACTACATAGTGAATAGGGTGTCATTTGGTAAGCTGCCCTAATACAGCCAAAATGCCAGCCCGGTTTTGTATGCAAATTGCCCTCATTTCTATTTTATTAAAGTGCCACATTTATTTGTATATGTATTTATTTGCATATTGGTTGGGTGTGTTATTTGTTATTTTCAAGCTCTGGAGCATCTTTATTTCAAAACATTTATCTTGACATTTCCCTCAAGATTTCATACCATATGCAGCATGATTATGTGTATGAATATCAGCATGAGTCATCTCGGGTTAAACTATACAATAACCATTTTATTAAACAACAATGAACAGATAATGGAAAATTGTATTTCTAGTGGGAGCCATCCACTATCAATTTGGAAGATAGGTGGTGTCACGTTCGTTATAAGGATCGGACCAAGGCGCAGCGTGGAATACGTACATTCTGATTTATTTAAAGAATGAACACTGGAAAAAAAATAAACGAACCGTGAAGCTATACAAACGAATGGTGACAGTCAACTACACATAGACAAGATCCCACAAACACCAAAGGGAAATGGCTACCTAAGTAAGTATGATCCCCAATCAGAGACAACGATAAACAGCTGCCTCTGATTGTGAACCATATCAGGCCACCATAGACATACAAATCACCTTGACCTACAAAAACCCTAGACATACAAAAAACCTTAGACAATACAAAAACTAGCATACCCACCCTAGTGACACCCTGACCTAACCAAAATATAGAGAAAACAGAGATATCTCAGGTCAGGGCGTGACAGGTGGAGCATGACCACACTGTAAAACTGGATAAGTTCAGGCTACTCAAACATTTGAGGAAACCGAAGGCCTAAAATATATTCAGTCAAGAAACATAAATATCTGAAGTGATCAGTGCTAACTTCATATGAGTAATACAAATGCCATTTTTTCTAGTAAGGTATACTTCAATTAACACCCCTTCTAAGCAATCATTTCCTTGTGTGCCTTGCCTCTTTGAATGAATTCTGGAGTTACCACCCATGATTGTATTTGTTAGTGACAGAGACATCATTGTTAAATTAGTTCATTTTCAGTCCTATGGCCTTCACCATGTGAGTTCTTAGGCAAATTCTATCAATATAATTTAACTATTACATATATCATATACAGTGGCCTGAAACTCATAGATTACAGGCCACATCACTACAAGTATGATTGCAAAATTCCACCAACATTTTTCCATAAATTTTCCAACCAATATTTCAGGAAAACTTGGGAAATTTACCAGGATTTTGCAACCCTGACTGTGAAGCACATGATGCTGGCTTGCAAAGTGATGTGTACTTCCTATTGGAATCTAGCCAGCGTTAGGCTATCCAACAGTTGAAATTTGTATTCACCCATAACCTGCAATCATAATGACTGTCTGGGTGGGTTTAGAATAGTGGGAGAAAACTACAGATATTAAAAACAATTATCCAAAAATCTACCTGCAGTAGAGCATGCTGGGAAAAAACTGAACATGTTATAATATCTTGAACATTTGGTGTGAGTTCTCATTTAGTTTTGGGTCAGTACCACATAAACCTTTGAAGTAATAATTACTTTTCATTGACTGAGTTCAAATTACTAGAAGTATTTCAGTAAAAATGTCTTGAGGTTTACAGTGCATGATCAGGATGTACGTATGAACGTTTTGATGTAATATGAACTAGATTTACATGAAAGCTAGGAGGAACATTAACATTGATCAGGCTGTACATGTGAAACGTTTGATTAAATATGAAATAGAGTTAGTGTGTGATGAATTGTTTTAATGAGTCTCTGTCATGGATCATGTGTAGATCTCAAATAGCACCCTATTCCCTATTTAGTGCACTGCTTTTGACCAGGGCCCCATATGGCATGTAGAGAATATAGTGCCATTTGGAACTGGAACCATGTCTCAGAAGCAGACTGATCATCAATGTGTTCTGGTAGAAGGGAGTCTTGAGGAGGGGAATGCAGACTGATCATCAACGTGTTCTGGTAGAAGGGAGTCTTGAGGAGGGGAATGCAGACTGAATAAGTTAGCAGACGACACACACATACACAAACACACACACACACACACACACACACACACACACACTTATCAATGACAGACAACTAAAAGTGTGCCATAATATGGCGGTCAGGTCAGTGTGTTTTGAAAAAGATAGCAGCCTCCCCTGCCAGTTAGCCACAGTTCAAATGGTAATGCAGTCAGAGAGAGAGAAAACACGTATAGAGATATTTAAATAAACTTAGCTATTGGAGGTTGAGAGGAGACATTAAGAATGAAGACTAAGAAGAAGGGAGGAGGAGAGAGGAGAGCTTGGGTTTATTACATAATATCTGTATCAGTGGAGACCCTTGATATCACCCCTCTATGGTTGTTTGGGATTATTTAAAACTCCTGCTCCACCAGATTGTTCATCAAGTAATGTTGGTTTGTATTTTATTTAGCCAGTTAAGAACAAATTGTTATTTAGAATGACGGCCTACCCCTGCCAAACTCTAACCTGGACGACGCTGGGCCAATTTTGCGCAGCCCTATGGGGACTCCCAATCATGGCCGGTTGTGATACAGCCTGGAGTTGAACCTGGGTCTGTAGTGATGCCTCTAGCACTGACATGCAGTGCTTTAGAACACTGTTAGAGAGACTATCTTCAGAGTTAATAGGAGAATAAGATATTGTAGTTATGTTGTGGGATTGTAGTTATGTTGTGGGATTATAATTATGTAGTCAGATTGTAGTTCTGCTGTGGGATTGTAGTTCTGTTGTGGTATTCTAGTTCTGCTGTAGGATTGTAGTTATATTGTGGGATTATAGTTCTGCTGTGGGATTATAATTATGTAGTCAGATTGTAGTTCTGCTGTGGGATTGTAGTTCTGTTGTGGGATTATAATTATGTTGTGGGATTATAGTTCTGCTGTGGGATTGTAGTTCTGTTGTGGGATTATAATTATGTTGTGGGATTGTAGTTCTGCTGTGGGATTGTAGTTCTATTGTGGGATTCTAGTTCTGCTGTGGGATTGTAGTTCTGCTGTGGGATTATAATTATGTTGTGGGATTGTAGTTCTGCTGTGGGATTGTAGTTCTGCTGTGGGATTATAGTTCTGCTGTAGGATTGTAGTTCTGTTGTGGGATTATAATTATGTTGTGGGATTGTAGTTCTGCTGTGGGATTATAGTTCTGCTGTGGGATTATAGTTCTGCTGTGGGATTATAGTTATGATGTGGGATTATAGTTCTGCTGTTGGATCGTAGTTCTGCTGTGGGATTATAATTATGTTGTGGGATTATAGTTCTGCTGTGGGATTATAGTTCTGCTGTGGGATTATAGTTATGATGTGGGATTATAGTTCTGCTGTGGGATTGTAGTTCTGCTGTGGGATTATAGTTCTGCTGTGGGATTGTAGTTCTGCTGTGGGATTGTAGTTCTGCTGTGGGATTGTAGTTCTGCTGTGGGATTGTAGTTCTGCTGTGGGATTGTAGTTCTGCTGTGGGATTATAGTTCTGCTGTGGGATTGTAGTTCTGCTGTGGGATTATAGTTCTGCTGTGGGATTATAGTTCTGCTGTGGGATTATAGTTCTGCTGTGGGATTATAGTTCTGCTGTGGGATTATAGTTATGATGTGGGATTGTAGTTCTGCTGTGGGATTGTAGTTCTGCTGTGGGATTGTAGTTCTGCTGTGGGATTGTAGTTCTGATGTGGGATTGTAGTTATGTTGTCGGATTATAGTTATGTAGTCGGATTGTAGTTCTGCTGTGGGATTGTAGTTCTGTTGTGGTATACTAGTTCTGCTGTGGGATTGTAGTTATATTGTGGGATTATAGTTCTGCTGTGGGATTGTAGTTCTGATGTGGGATTGTAGTTCTGCTGTGGGATTGTAGTTCTGCTGTGGGATTGTAGTTCTGCTGTGGGATTGTAGTTCTGCTGTGGGATTATAGTTCTGCTGTGGGATTGTAGTTCTGTTGTGGGATTATAATTATGTTGTGGGATTGTAGTTCTGCTGTGGGATTGTAGTTCTGCTGTGGGATTGTAGTTCTGCTGTGGGATTATAGTTCTGTTTTGGGATTGTAGTTCTGCTGAGGGATTGTAGTTCTGCCTTGGGATTGTAGTTCTGCTGTGGGATTATAGTTCTGCTGTGGGATTGTAGTTCTGCTGTGGGATTATAGTTCTGTTTTGGGATTGTAGTTCTGCTGAGGGATTGTAGTTCTGCCTTGGGATTGTAGTTCTGTTGTGGGATTATAGTTCTGCTGTGGGATTGTAGTTCTGTTGTGGGATTATAGTTCTGTTGTGGGATTGTAGTTCTGATGTGGGATTATAGTTCTGTTGTGGGATTGTAGTTCTGATGTGGGATTGTAGTTATGTTGTGGGATTATAGTTATGTAGTCGGATTGTAGTTCTGCTGTGGGATTGTAGTTCTGTTGTGGTATTCTAGTTCTGCTGTGGGATTGTAGTTCTGCCGTGGGATTATAATTATGTTGTGGGATTATAGTTCTGCTGTGGGATTGTAGTTCTGCTGTGGGATTGTAGTTCTGTTGTGGGATTATAGTTCTGCTGTGGGATTGTAGTTCTGCTGTGGGATTGTAGTTATGTTGTGGGATTATAGTTCTGCTGTGGGATTGTAGTTCTGCTGTGGGATTGTAGTTCTGCTGTGGGATTGTAATTCTGCTGTGGGATTGTAGTTATATTGTGGGATTATAGTTATGTTGTGGGATTATAGTTATGTTGTGATATTATAGTTCTGCTGTGGGATTGTAGTTCTGCTGTGGGATTGTAGTTCTGCTGTGGGATTGTAGTTCTGCTGTGGGATTGTAGTTATGTTGTGGGATTGTAGTTCTGCTGTGGGATTATAGTTATGTTGTGGGATTGTAGTTCTGCTGTGGGATTATAGTTCTGATGTGGGATTATAGTTCTGCTGTGGGATTGTAGTTATGTTGTGGGATTATAGTTCTGCTGTGGGATTGTAGTTATGTTGTGGGATTATAATTATGTTGTGGGATTATAGTTATGTTGTGGGATTGTAGTTCTGCTGTGGGATTGTAGTTCTGATGTGGGATTATAGTTCTGCTGTGGGATTGTAGTTATGTTGTGGGATTATAGTTCTGCTGTGGGATTGTAGTTGTGATGTGGGATTGTAGTTCTGCTGTGGGATTATAGTTCTGTTGTGAGATTATAGTTCTGATGTTGGATTGTAGTTATGCTGTGGGATTGTTGTTCTGATGTGGGATTGTAGTTCTGATGTGGGATTAAAGGTCTGCTGTGGGATTGTAGTTGTGATGTGGGATTGTAGTTCTGCTGTGGGATTACAGTTCTGCTGTGGGATTGTAGTTATGCTGTGGGATTGTGAGAAGCTAAAGGGAACAGAGGAAAGCAAGACAAAAGGCAGGGAAGGAAAACAATTAATTGAGGAGGCCAAGTAGATAGATGGCAATAGAGAGAGTTAGAGGGATGGAGATATTGAACATTTGACAAATTGAAAAAAGAGTAATATAATAATGAAAATAGAGATATTTAAAGAGGGATGGAAAGAGACAGAGGGAGACAGCTAGGCAGACAGTGGAAAATATATTGGGAGAGAGAGAGGCAGAGGGAGAGGCAGAGAGAGGCAGTGAGATGGAGAAGTTCACAGTGGGTGAACTGCAGGGCTGTGGGCTCCTGTTGGTGCCTCTCAGACTGTGTGTTGTGGTTTGTATAATACAGGTTTTTCGAAACTGGGTTCCCCCAGGGGTACGTGCAATGCCGTCGGGGATACGGCCAAAAATAATAATAGTAATTTTAAAAAAATCTTCCTATTTTTAAACAGTCCATTTATATTTTCTAACGGGGCTATACATTTGGGCGAGTGTCCAGCGCAATAACATCACAATGTCAAATACAGGTAGCCTAGTCAAATAATTTACATCCAATCACATTAACCGTTACTCTCTAACAGTCCGAAGGTTGCCAAATGTAATTGCTGCTCATGTTGGTATTTGTACTGATGGTGCAAAAACCATGACAGGGAGACATAATGGAGCGGTAACGCCACTTGGGTCCACTGCAGCATCCACCGAGAGGCTCTTGCTGCCAAGGGAATGCATGACTGCTTGAAAGATTTTTTGGACACAACAGTGAAAATGGTTAACTTTGTAAAAGCAAGGCCCCTGAACTCTTGTGTATTTTCTGCACTAATTAATGATATGGGCAGCGACCAAGTAACACTTTTACAACATACAGAAGTGTGCTGGTTTAAAATGAGAGACGAGTTAACTTCATACTACACCCCCCCGCATGCGGGTTCCTGACTACAGCCTCAAGCTCATTACCATAACGCAACGTTAGCGATTTCTAAAAATCGCAAATGAAATGAAATAAATATGCCTGCTCTCAAGCTTATCCTTTTCTTAACAATCCTGTCATCTCAGATTTTCAAAATATGCTTTTGAACCAGAGAAAATCAATCATTTGTGTAAGAGTGTTGATAGCTAGCTTAGCATTTAGCGTTAGCATTTAGCACGCAACATATTCACAAAAACCAGCAAAGGAATCAAATAAAATAATTTACCTTTGAAGAACTTCAGATGTTTCAATGAGGAGACTCTCAGTTACATAGCAGATGTCCAGTTTTTCCTGAAAGATTCTTTGTGTAGGACACATCGTTCCGTTTTGTTACTATGCATTTGGCTACCGAAACTAACCGAAAATTCAGTCACCTACACGTCGAACTTTTTTCCGAATTAACTCCATAATATCGACTGAAACATGGCAAACGTTGTTTGAATCAATCCTCAAGGTGTTTTGTCATATATCTCTTCATTGAAATGCCCTTCCTGGAAGCTTGCCTTGTTCTCAGAATCGCATGGAAAAATACTAGTAGCTGAGTTTTACGCACCAATTTCCACGCAGGACACCGTGCGGGACACCTGGTAAATGTAGTCTCTTATGGTCAATCTTCCAATGATATGCCTGCAAATACGTCACAATGCTGCAGACACCTTGGGGAAACGACAGAAAGTGCAGGCTCATTCCTGGCGCATTCACAGCCATATAAGGAGATCATGGAAAACGTAGCTTCGGAAATCCTGTTCATTTCCTGGTTGCTGAAACATCTTGGTTTTGCCTGAAGGTTTTGTTCTAGGGCACTCACAGTGAAAATCTTTGCAGTTCTGGAAACGTCAGAGTGTTTTCTTTCCAAAGCTATCAATTCCATGCATAGTCGAGCATCTTTTCGTGACAAAATATTGCGCTTAAAACGGGCACGTCTTTTTATCCAAAAATGAAATACTGCCCCTAGAGTCTTAAGAGGTTAAAATGTTTCTTTACTGTCCATAATTTTCACTTGTCTGACCGCTTGCATAATGAAGAGTTTCTCACACGAAGTTGGAGCTCTTCTTTGTCTGCATTAACAAGGACAACACACAGGTATTTCCATCATTGTGAACTTGTTCTCAACTGGCCTACCTGGTTAAATAAAAGTGGGAAAAAAATATATGTATTTATATTTGTGTGTGCAAATGAACGGACAATGTCAAATGTGATATAGCGAAGCACCTGAGTGAGTTGGATGCGCAATTATGCAGGTGCTTTCCCGAAAACGGATGACACAAACAACTGAATTTGTTGTCCCTTTCATGCCCTGCCTCCAGTCCACTTACCGATATCTGAACAAGAGAGTTTCATCGAAATTGCAACAAACGGTTCTGTGAAAATTGATTTTAATCAGAAGCCACTGCCAGATTTCTGGATTGGGCTGCACTCGGAGTAGCCTTTCTTGGCAAATCGCGCTGTTAAGACACTGATGCCCTTTGCCACCATGTACCTATGTGAGAGTGGATTCTCAGTCCTCACTAGCATGAAAACTAAATACAGGCACAGACTGTGTGTGGAAAATGATTTAAGACTGAGACTCTCCAATACAACCCACCATTGCAGAATTATGTGTGTCCTTTCAAGGACACCCTTCTCATTAACCAAATTTTCGATGAACAAATACGTTTTTATATTTAACTAAGATGGTTAAATGAAGAGCTAAATTATTGATTTGTAATATATTATTATTATTTGTGCCCTGGTCCTGTAAGAGCTCTTTGTCACTTCCCACTAGCCACAAAAACTTGCACTCATTCTTATGTTTAATAAATATATAGTATATTGTGTGTGTGGCAGGTTTACAATGATGGCAAAAAGCAACATTTGAGAGTGTGCTGACCCTGGTGCTAGAGGGGGTACACAGCTGGAGGTTGAATGTTTTAAGGGGTAAGGGACTATAAAAAGTTTGGGAACCACTGGTATAATATAATTACTCCAGGGTCCTTTTGCAGTCACTCTGAGGTAGTATGTGTGTGAGGTTGTCTCTGTGTATGTGTGTGGCAGTCCAACGGTATCTATATTTAGCATCCAGAGCAGAGCAAAGGAGAACAGAGCTGAAGGCTTAGGCAGATGTAGATCTCTGTACATGTCCCCCTCTGCAACGAAGGTTCCCAGTTGACCCTGACTAGGAGTGACTGAGATATGTCGGCTATTGGCCCCGGCTAAGAGTGACTGAGATATGTCGGCTATTGGCCCCGGCTAAGAGTGACCGAGATATGTCGGCTATTGGCCCTGGCTAGGAGTGACTGAGACATGTTGACTATTGACCCCGACTAGGAGTGACTGAGGCATGTTGACATTTGACCCCGAACTAGGAGTGACTGAGACATGTTGACTATTGACCCTGGCTAGGAGTGACTGAGACATGTTGACTTTTTACCCTGGCTAGGAGTGGCTGAGGCAGGTTGACTATTGACCATAGCTAGCAGTGACCGATACGTGTTGACTATTGACCCCGACTAGGAGTGACTGAGACATGCCATGCCATCTTCTCAACCCTCTCTTCTCCTAAGTGTGTGCTTCAGGTCTTTGTCCTAGTGGTATTCTAGCTCGTATTCTCTCTCTCCCACTCTGTATTTTACACAACAGCACCGGCCCTGACACACTCTGATCTCTGTGCTCTCATCCCCCTCTACACTGGACGAGGCCTGGTCACCACTGAGACCACTGCAGGCACAAGAGGAGAGCATTAATTTCCTCCACTTGGTGAGGAAGAATGAGTAAGTGTGTGTGTGTGTGTTTCCGGTGTGGAGAGAGATGTGAACTGACTGTGTGTGCGACTTTTAGATAGGGTCAGATGTGGAATGGTGTCCTGTTTGGGAAAATGAGAAAGACTAACTTGGAGCGAGTTGAAGGGGAGAGGGAAGAATGGGGGAAGTAAAAAATTTGAGAGTGTGATGGGGCAGAGAGGAGGAAAGAGAGAGAGAGAGAGAGATAAAGGAGAGATAGAGGAAGTGCTCCATATTTGACTCAAGCGGGACATTGTTGGCATGGCTCTTGGACGAGCCATTATTCAGTCTGTTGAATCATTATATAATCTCTATCTTCTGTCTTTCTCTTTCTCTTTCTGAACAGGGAAAGGGATACGTAGTCAGTTGCATAACTGAATGCAATCAACAAAAATGTGTCTTCCGTATTTAAACTTACCAATTTGTGAATTATGCTAATTTGATTTACACACAGGTGTGCGTGTGTGTGTGCATGCGTGCGTGCGTTTGTGCGTACTCTCATGTGTGTGTGTGTGTGCGTGCGTGTTTGTGCGTACTCTCATGTATGTGTGCGTATATGCATCCGTGCAAGATCGTGTGTGCCTGCCTGCCTACAGCCCTTCCAGTCCAGAACCTTCAGTTATTGACTCTCTAAATGTCTCCCCAATTCCCTGGAGAGTCCTGGCAGAGGATAATCCAGAGAAGTAATGAAGAATTAATGAATTAATGAAAGACAGACGAGAGCTTCTCTTCTGAAGCCAGCCTATTGTAATTGAGTTAAACTTCCCTATAGAGACTCTAAACTGCATTGAGTTAAACCGTCCTACAGAGGATCTAAACTTTATTGAGTTAAACCGTCCTACAGAGGAATGCATTGAGTTAAACCACCCTACAGAGGAATGCATTGAGTTAAACCACCCTACAGAGGAATGCATTGAGTTAAACCACCCTACAGAGGAATGCATTGAGTTAAACCGTCCTACAGAGGAATGCATTGAGTTAAACCACCCTACAGAGGAATGCATTGAGTTAAACCACCCTACAGAGGAATGCATTGAGTTAAACCACCCTACAGAGGAATGCATTGAGTTAAACCACCCTACAGAGGAATGCATTGAGTTAAACCACCCTACAGAGGAATGCATTGAGTTAAACCACCCTACAGAGGAATGCATTGAGTTAAACCGTCCTACAGAGGAATGCATTGAGTTAAACCACCCTACAGAGGAATGCATTGAGTTAAACCACCCTACAGAGGAATGCATTGAGTTAAACCACCCTACAGAGGAATGCATTGAGTTAAACCACCCTACAGAGGAATGCATTGAGTTAAACCACCCTACAGAGGAATGCATTGAGTTAAACCACCCTACAGAGGAATGCATTGAGTTAAACCACCCTACAGAGGAATGCATTGAGTTAAACCACCCTACAGAGGAATGCATTGAGTTAAACCACCCTACAGAGGAATGCATTGAGTTAAACCACCCTACAGAGGAATGCATTGAGTTAAACCACCCTACAGAGGAATGCATTGAGTTAAACCACCCTACAGAGGAATGCATTGAGTTAAACCACCCTACAGAGGAATGCATTGAGTTAAACCGTCCTACAGAGGAATGCATTGAGTTAAACCACCCTACAGAGGAATGCATTGAGTTAAACCTCCCTACAGAGGAATGCATTGAGTTAAACCACCTACAGAGGAATGCATTGAGTTAAACCACCCTACAGAGGAATGCATTGAGTTAAACCACCCTACAGAGGAATGCATTGAGTTAAACCACCCTACAGAGGAATGCATTGAGTTAAACCGTCCTACAGAGGAATGCATTGAGTTAAACCACCCTACAGAGGATTGCATTGAGTTAAACCACCCTACAGAGGAATGCATTGAGTTAAACCACCCTACAGAGGAATGCATTGAGTTAAACCGTCCTACAGAGGAATGCATTGAGTTAAACCACCCCTACAGAGGAATGCATTGAGTTAAACCACCCTACAGAGGAATGCATTGAGTTAAACCACCCTACAGAGGAATGCATTGAGTTAAACCACCCTACAGAGGAATGCATTGAGTTAAACCACCCTACAGAGGAATGCATTGAGTTAAACCACCCTACAGAGGAATGCATTGAGTTAAACCGTCCTACAGAGGAATGCATTGAGTTAAACCACCCTACAGAGGAATGCATTGAGTTAAACCGTCCTACAGAGGAATGCATTGAGTTAAACCACCCTACAGAGGAATGCATTGAGTTAAACCGTCCTACAGAGGAATGCATTGAGTTAAACCACCCTACAGAGGAATGCATTGAGTTAAACCGTCCTACAGAGGAATGCATTGAGTTAAACCACCCTACAGAGGAATGCATTGAGTTAAACCACCCTACAGAGGAATGCATTGAGTTAAACCACCCTACAGAGGAATGCATTGAGTTAAACCACCCTACAGAGGAATGCATTGAGTTAAACCACCTACAGAGGAATGCATTGAGTTAAACCACCCTACAGAGGAATGCATTGAGTTAAACCGTCCTACAGAGGAATGCATTGAGTTAAACCACCCTACAGAGGAATGCATTGAGTTGAACCACCCTACAGAGGAATGCATTGAGTTAAACCACCCTACAGAGGAATGCATTGAGTTAAACCAAACTACAGAGGAATGCATTGAGTTAAACCACCCTACAGAGGAATGCATTGAGTTAAACCACCCTACAGAGGAATGCATTGAGTTAAACCACCCTACAGAGGAATGCATTGAGTTAAACCACCTACAGAGGAATGCATTGAGTTAAACCACCCTACAGAGGAATGCATTGAGTTAAACCACCCTACAGAGGAATGCATTGAGTTAAACCACCCTACAGAGGAATGCATTGAGTTAAACCACCCTACAGAGGAATGCATTGAGTTAAACCACCCTACAGAGGAATGCATTGAGTTAAACCACCCTACAGAGGAATGCATTGAGTTAAACCACCCTAAAGAGGAATGCATTGATTTAAACCACCCTACAGAGGAATGCATTGAGTTAAACCACCCTACAGAGGAATGCATTGAGTTAAACCACCCTACAGAGGAATGCATTGAGTTAAACCACCCTACAGAGGAATGCATTGAGTTAAACCACCCTACAGAGGAATGCATTGAGTTAAACCACCTACAGAGGAATGCATTGAGTTAAACCACCCTACAGAGGAATGCATTGAGTTAAACCACCCTACAGAGGAATGCATTGAGTTAAACCGTCCTACAGAGGAATGCATTGAGTTAAACCACCCTACAGAGGATTGCATTGAGTTAAACCACCCTACAGAGGAATGCATTGAGTTAAACCACCCTACAGAGGAATGCATTGAGTTAAACCGTCCTACAGAGGAATGCATTGAGTTAAACCACCCTACAGAGGAATGCATTGAGTTAAACCGTCCTACAGAGGAATGCATTGAGTTAAACCGTCCTACAGAAGCTTTAATGTGTCATTGTAACAAGCTGGTTGCTCTCCTCACTCTCCTCTCCCCAGACATGTTACGCAGATCATGCATCTGTAGATCCCAACATAGCTATAACATTAGCTCTAATTGGTTTTTGAGAAGGTCAGCTGAGGAAAAGGGGAACACTGTTCAGCCTAATGTCTGCATCCCTCCATCCACAAGGGAGAGGGGTGTGATTTATAGTGATAGACAGCTTGTAGCTGACTAAAATCAGGATTCCTGCTAATCGAATGATCGATAACGATTTTTGATCCAAATATCATGAGACCATTTCTAACTGTCGGGGTCTCAACTTACTGTTGAGAGTTAGAATAATAGAATACACAAGATACAATTAAAACATTTGGTTGTGCATCACCAGTCACTCAATTAGCCCATGTCAGAAAAATGTATTTAGATTGGTAAATTAGTCTAGCAGCCTGCTATCTAAACTAGTAGTAAGCATGGTTAAATTACCGACCGGTTTGGGGCCCCTTGGTCATCTATAATCATATTAAAAACTTCAAACATTTGCCTCCACCCTATGGCGAAATGTGTAGAATTGCACGAAATTAGCTGTGAAACTGAACTTCTTTCTCTCCGCCCATTGGCAAAATGAGTATGGATGTGGGTATGCAGACCCACAAGCCACTGTGCCCCTCATGATGAGTTTAGCTGTTTTTGTAGCCCCCACCCCATCATATTTGACAAACCCTGATCTAGACTTTTTGAAGTGGATTTATCAAGTGACATCAATAAGGGATCATAGCTTTCACCTGGATTCACCGGATTAGTCTATGTCATGGAAAGAGCAGGTGCTCCTAATGTTTTGTACACTCAGTGTATAAGGCAGAGCTGTTAGAAGGTACACTATATGGATCTGCCAATCAGGATGCCATGTTAGCTAACATCATAGCTCTTGCTCCTTTATATTGACTTCCATGTGTCAGCTTGGTTACCTATTTAGCCTTGATCACTAGTTTAATGACTAGATGTTTAAATAATTAAATACATGCTCTAATTGATAAATAAACGTTTGAATATATAAATATAATTGATTCAATCCCCAAACCCCAATAGCAGCCCTCTTCAATTAGAAGCCATCAGGCGCTGTCAATACTATTATTTTCTTCTTGCAATGTTCAATCTCTCCCCTGCAGCAGTGTTCATGGCCACACAGGGAAAAGCTTCCACCTAAACCTAACTAATAGGATTCAATTCCACCTCTCTCTCTCTCTCTCTCTCTCTCTCTCTCTCTCTCTCTCAATTCAATTTGCTTCATTGGCATGGCGTAACAATGTACATATTGCCAAAGCTTACTTTGGATATTTACAATATTAAGATTAATAAGAATAAAAATTGTCAACGGGACAACAGTAACAACAATATCCAAGGGTCATAATACCCATACATTGAACAATAACAATAAGCATACAACAGAGGACATGTGCAGGTTGATTGGTCTGTCAGCCATTGTCCCTCATCTTATGTCAGGCAGCAATGTAGTGCGCTGCCAACCCACAGCTCTCTGCGTCCTCCCCCAACAGGACGGGTAGCCTATTCTCATCAGATAGGTCTTTGAAATCTTGAATAAGGGTTTCAAATGTGGGGAAATGTTTTATATGTTTGACATTTTGTCAGGAAATGCATCTCTGTCTCTGGTTCTGCTGTGGTGCAGTGGTTGCACAGTCTTTCCTCTACAGGGAGCCAGGTTTTCCTGTGTCTACCCTTCTCAATGGCAAGGCTGTGCTCACTGAGCCTGTACTTTGTCAAGGTTTTTCTAAGGTTTTAATCAGTAACCATGGTCATTAGTTAGTTAGCCACGGTGTACTGTTGATTTAGGGCCAGACAGCACTACATTGTGCTTTGTGCTTCTGTTTCCCAATAAGCAATGTAGTTTTGTTTTGACTGTGTTGTAATCTGTTTTATTCTGATTGATTGGATGTTCTGGTCCTGAGGCTTCAGTGTGTTAGTAGAACAGGTTTGTGAACTCAGCCCCAGGACCAGCTGGATGAGGGGACTGAGGCTTCAGTGTGCTAGTAGAACAGGTTTGTGAACTCAGCCCCAGGACCAGCTGGATGAGGGGACTATTTTCTTTGCTCAGCTCTTGGCATTGCAGGGCTTGGTAATGATATGAGAGGGGGTCACTGTATTTTAGATGTTTCCAAAACTTAATTGCTCTTTTTTGAGTTCTTATTATTAGTGGATATTGGCCTAATTCGGCCCTGCATGCATTGTTTGTCGTTTTCCTCTGGACATGTAGGATAATCTTACAGAACTCTGCATGCAGGGTTTCACCTTGCTGGCATAAAGTGCAATTGGTTCAATAACACATTCAATTTGTTTTAGCCAGATTTGAATAGTTATTTAAATTTGAATTAGTTTTTTAATGGTGTAGAATGCCCTGCGTGCTTTCTCTCTCAGTTCATTCACTGCATCATTAAGCTGTCCAGTTGAGCTTATTTTTAGTGTGTGCACTACTACTATATTTTGTACCAATTGAGAAGTTTGGTCTAATTCCCTGAGATCTGGATCTTCTCTGGAAAATCATTATTTTAGTATTTTTGGGGTTTACTGCCATGGCCCAGGCCTGGCTGTACTGCTCTTGCAGGTCCAGGCTCTACTGTAGGCCATGTGCTGTGGGTGAGAGCAGGCATAGGTCATCTGCAAAGAGTAGGCATTTAAACTCTGAATTGTGGAGACTAACACCAGGGGCTGAGGATTTTTCTAGAATAGTGGCCAAGTCATTGATGTAAATATTGAAGATTGCAGAGCTCAGATTGCAACCCTGGCGAAGGCCCCACCCCTGGTTAAAGAATTCTGTTATTTTATTGCCAATTTTAATGCTGCACGTATTGCCAGTGTACATTGATTTACTTATGTCATATGTTTTACCCCCTACACCACTTTCAATAACTTTGTCCTGTAACAGTCCTGTACGCCAAATATAATCAAATGCTCTTTAGAAGTTGTCACGCCCTGGTCTAAGTATTTTGTGTTTTCTTTATTATTTTTGTCAGGCCAGGGTGTGACATGGGTTATTTATGTGGTGTGTTTTGTCTTGGGTTTTTTTGTAGGTCATGGGATTGTGGTTAGTGGGGTTGTCTAGAATAGTCTATGGCTGCCTGGAGTGGTTCTCAATCAGAGGCAGGTGTTTATCGTTGTCTCTGATTGGGAAACATATTTAGGCAGCCATATTCTTTGAGTGTTTCGTGGGTGATTGTTCCTGTCTATGTGTTTATTTGCACCAGATAAGGCTGTTTATGGTTTCACGGTTATTGTTTTGTGTTGTTCGTGTTTATCTTTTATTAAAGATGAATCAAAATAACCACGCTGCATTTTGGTCCTCCTCTCCTTCGCCACAAGAAAACCGTAACAGAAGTTGATAAAGCAAGCATATATTTTGGAATTATTTTGGTGGACATGTTTATCTATCAGGGTGTGTATGGTGTAAATATGATCAGTCGATGTTTTGGTATAAATCCAATTTGGCTTTTACTCAAGACATTGTGCTTATTAAGGAAGTTTAGAACTCTTACATTTATAATACTACAGAAAACCTTCCCCAGGTTACTGTTCACACAAATGCCTCTGTAATTGTTAGGGTCCAATTTGTCTCCGTTCTTAAAGATTGGGGTTATGAGTCCTTGATTCCGGATGTCAGGGAAATAACCTACAATCAGGATCAAATTAAACAGTTTTAATATAACCAATTGAAATATATATTGCGCAAAGGAACACATGTTTTTTCTGTCAGTACAAGTTATTTTTTCAGATTTAGCCAAATGTGATATTTACAAATTTTGAGGGGATCAATAGATTTTCTAGTTCGGATTTGTACCAAATTATCAGTCCTCCAGAGTCTCTGCCTCTATTGACAGAGCTGTGTTTCTGTGATGGCACAATTACCTCTCTGTAGCCTGTGGGACAGGCAGTGACAGTGTCTGCCTTATACCATGTCTTCTGCAGAATGATGACTTTAACATTTTTGTTGAATTGATGAGTTGATGAGTTTAGGCCCTGAATGTTCCACATGATAACTGACAGGGATTCCCTGTTGCAAAAAGAAAGAACAGCAGTAAGAAATACAGTAACTACTAACTTTTATTTATTTATTTTTATTTCACCTTTATTTAACCAGGTAGGCTAGTAGAGAACACGTTCTCATTTACAACTGCGACCTGGCCAAGATAAAGTATAGCAGTGTGAACAGACAAAAACACAGAGTTACACATGGAGTAAACTATAAACAAGTCAATAACACAGTAGGAAAAAAAGAGAGTCTATATACATTGTGTGCAAAAGGCATGAGGTAGGGGAATAATTACAATTTAGCGGATTAACACTGGAGTGATAAATGATCAGATGGTCATGTGCAGGTAGAGATACTGGTGTGCAAAAGAGCAGAAAAGTAAATAAATAAAAGAAGTATGGGGATGAGGTGGGTAAATAGGGTGGGCTATTTACAGATTGACTATATACAGCTGCAGCGATCGGTTAGCTGCTCAGATAGCCGATGTTTAAAGTTGGTGAGGGAGATAAAAGTCTCCAACTTCAACGATTTTTGCAATTCGTTCCAGTCACAGGCAGCAGAGAACTGGAAGGAAAGGCGGCCAAATGAGGTGGCTACAAGTCCATGCTTTAGTGATGATCAGTGAGATACACCTGCTGGAGCGTGTGCTACGGGTGGGTGTTGCCATCGTGACCAGTGAACTGAGATAAGGCGGAGCTTTACCTAGCATGGACTTGTAGATGACCTGGAGCCAGTGGGTCTGGCAACGAATATGTAGCGAGGACCAGCCGACTAGAGCATACAGGTCACAGTGGTGGGTGGTATAAGGTGCTTTAGTAACAAAACGGATGGCACTGTGATAAACTGCATCCAGTTTGCTGAGTAGAGTATTGGAAGCTATTTTGTATTTTGCTAGTCGGGCGTGCGGGTGCAGGCAGTGAACGGTTGAAAAGCATGCATTTGGTTTTATTAGTGTTTAAGAGCAGTTGGAGGCCACGGAAGGAGTGTTGTATGGCATTGAAGCTCGTTTGGAGGTTAGATAGCACAGTTTCCAAGGAAGGGCCAGAAGTATACAGAATGGTGTTGTCTGTGTAGAGGTGGATCAGAGAATCGCCCACAGCAAGAGCAACATCCTTGATATATACAGAGAAAAGAGTCGGCCCGAGAATTGAACCCTGTGGCACCCCCATAGAGACTGCCAGAGGACCGGACAACATGCCCTCCGATTTGACACACTGAACTCTGTCTGCAAAGTAGTTGGTGAATCAGGCAAGGAAGTCATTAGAAAAACCGAGGCTACTGAGTCTGCTGATAAGAATATAAGAATGCGGTGATTGACAGAGTCGAAAGCCTTGGCCAGGTCGATGAAGACGGATGCATAGTACTGTCTTTTTATCGATGGAGGTTATGATATCGTTTAGTACCTTGAGCGTGGCTGAGGTGCACCCGTTAAAGTTGTGTGTGAGATAAACTGGATAACAGCTAACATTTTTTCTGTTATATATATATACATTGGGGAGAACAAGTATTTGATACACTGCCGATTTCGCAGGTTTTCCTACTTACATAGCACGTAGAGGTCTGTAATTTTTATCATAGGTACACTTCAACTGTGAGAGACGGAATCTAAAACAAAAATCAAGAAAATCACATTGTATGATTTTTAAATAATTAATTTGCATTTTATTGATTGACATAAGTATTTGATCCATCAGAAAAGCAGAACTTAATATCAGTATATACTGTATATGGGCGTTTATCAACATTTGATTTGTTTTGGGTCTGTGTAATCTGAGGGAAATATGTGTCTGTAATATGGTTATACATTTGTCAGGAGGTTAGGAAGTGCAGCTCAGTTTCCACCTAATTTTCTGTGCAGTCTCTCTCTCTCACTCTCTCTCTCTCTCTCCCCTTTCCTTCTCTCTTTACCTTTTCTCTCTCTCTTCCCACCAGCCCCTCTCTCTCTTCCCCCCAGCCTCTCTCTCTCTTTCTCTCTTTCCTTCTCTCTCTCTTTTCCCCCCAGCCCCCTCTCTCTCTCTCTCTCTCTTTATCTTTCCCCCCTCCCTCTCTCTTTCTTTCTCTCTGTCTCTGCCTGCTCCAGCCTGCCATTTCACCCTCCATCTGAGGACTGCAATATAAAACGTGCTGCCTTGATGTTTATTGTAACACCTAGGCTAATATTAGCATCATATTGCTAATATATCTAAACATAGTGTTCAAATACAACAGTATACCCACGCTAGGTTTTTCCTTCTCCTCAATAAATACCAGTATATAATGTGTGTGTGTGTGTGTGTTAGTATAGGGGAGGTAGAGCAGGACTATACTGTACATTGCTATGTGAATCACAGAGGTAGTAGTTGTGTTGCAGTACAGCAGCTCCTTACACACACCTGTTTATAGACACGTGTAACACACACACACATGTGCACACACACCATATTAGTGATGTCTGCCTAGTAGTTCCCTTGGTCTCTTTCAGTTGCTTCATTTTGTCCTTAAGCAATGCAGCTAATTAAACAACATCATACCATTTAGTAAAGGCTTACTTACAAAGTGTGGTGACATAGATATGTTTAATCCTGCAGTCTCCTGGGTGTAGATAACAGCGTAGAAAAGCACAACTGAAGTCTCACATAGATGGCATTAATGATGCACAAACACACACACATTCACACTTCTGCACAGGCTTCAAACAAGATTCATTACTATTGCTTAGCTATCAGAAGATGGCACATATTAGGCTTTGAACGGCATTCCTTCCTTCTCTGGCTTTGAGCAGCCTCTGGCATCAGCATTCCTTCATTCTCTGGCTTTGAGCAGCCTCTGGCATCAGCATTCCTTCCTTCTCTGGCTTTGAGCATCCTCTGGCATCAGCATTCCTTCCTTCTCTGGCTTTGAGCATCCTCTGGCATCAGCATTCCTTCCTTCTCTGGCTTTGAGCAGCCTCTGGCATCAGCATTCCTTCCTTCCCTGGCTTTGAGCATCCTCTGGCATCAGCATTCCTTCCTTCCCTTCATCCTCTGGCTTTGGCTTTGAGCATCCTCTGGCATCAGCATTCCTTCATTCTCTGGCTTTGAGCAGCCTCTGGCATCAGCATTCCTTCCTTCTCTGGCTTTGAGCAGCCTCTGGCATCAGCATTCCTTCCTTCTCTGGCTTTGAGCAGCCTCTGGCATCAGCATTCCTTCATTCCCTGGCTTTGAGCAGCCTCTGGCATCAGCATTCCTTCCTTCTCTGGCTTTGAGCAGCCTCTGGCATCAGCATTCCTTCCTTCCCTGGCTTTGAGCATCCTCTGGCATCAGCATTCCTTCCTTCCCTGGCTTTGAGCATCCTCTGGCATCAGCATTCCTTCCTTCCCTGGCTTTGAGCATCCTCTGGCATCAGCATTCCTTCCTTCCCTGGCTTTGAGCAGCCTCTGGCATCAGCATTCCTTCCTTCTCTGGCTTTGAGCAGCCTCTGGCATCAGCATTCCTTCATTCCCTGGCTTTGAGCAGCCTCTGGCATCAGCATTCCTTCATTCTCTGGCTTTGAGCAGCCTCTGGCATCAGCATTCCTTCCTTCCCTGGCTTTGAGCATCCTCTGGCATCAGCATTCCTTCCTTCCCTGGCTTTGAGCATCCTCTGGCATCAGCATTCCTTCCTTCCCTGGCTTTGAGCATCCTCTGGCATCAGCATTCCTTCCTTCCCTGGCTTTGAGCATCCTCTGGCATCAGCATTCCTTCCTTCCCTGGCTTTGAGCAGCCTCTGGCATCAGCATTCCTTCCTTCTCTGGCTTTGAGCAGCCTCTGGCATCAGCATTCCTTCCTTCCCTGGCTTTGAGCAGCCTCTGGCATCAGCATTCCTTCCTTCCCTGGCTTTGAGCAGCCTCTGGCATATGGGTGTACCCTGGACTTTCTGGTTACTGGATGTGTTGTGTGTACCCTCTAAACACTGTTACAGTAACACATACATGTTGATTTTTTTGAACAGTTTTTTGGGTTACCACATTGATTCCATATACTTTATTTTATAGTTTTGATGTGAAAATATAGAAAAACCCTGGAATGAGTAAGTGTATCCAAACTTTTGACTGGTACTGTTCATAAACTTGTTGTCATTCTGTTTTTATTTATCTCTCTCTCTCAATTTCAATTGAATTTTTTTGTGGGGAATGGGAAATATATGTTTATATCGCCAAAGCAATTGAAATAGATAATAAACTAAAGTGAAATAAACAATCAAATGAACAGTAAACATTACAATCAAAAAAGTTCTAAAGGAATAGAGACATTTCAAAGGTCATATTATGTATATATACAGTGTTGTAACGATGTACAAATAGATAAAGTACAAAAGGGAAAATAAATAAGTATTTACAATGATGTTTGTTCTTCTCTGGTTGCCCTTTTCTTGTGGCAACAGGTCACACATCTTGCTGCTGTGATGGCACACTGTGGTATTTCACCAAGTAGATATCAAAATGTATCAACATTTGTGGATCTGTGTAATAGGGAAGGGTTAGTATGTGTCTCTAATATGCTCACACATTTGGGCAGGAGATTCGGAAGTGCAGCTCAGTTTCCACCTCATTTTGTGGACAGTGTGCGCATTGGCAGACCTGGTTCTCAAGATAAGATGGGCTAAGACAGCCTTTCTCAATAGCAAGGCTATGCACACTTAGTCTGTACATTGTCTAAGCTTGCCTTAATTTTGGTTTAGTCACGGTGGTCATGTATTCTGTATACTCTCTGTTTAGGGCCAAATAGCATTCTAGTTTGCTCTATTTTTTTGTTAATTATTTCCAATGTGTCAATTAATTCACCTTTTGTTTTATCATGATTTGGTTGGGTCTAATTGTTTTGCAATCCTGGTGCTCTGTGGTGTCTGTTTGTGTTTGTGAACAGAGCCCCAGGACCAGCTTGCTTAGGGGTCTCTTCTCCTGGTTCATCTCTCTGTAGGTGATGGCTTTGTTTTGAAAGGTTGGGGAATCGATTCCTTTTAGGTGGTTGTAGAATTTATCGTCTCTTTTCTGGATTTTGATTATTTTATTTTATTTAAACTTAATTTAACCAGGCAAGCCAGTTAAGAACAAATTCTTATTTACAATGACAGCCTACCAAAAAGAAAAAGGGCTTCTAGGATTATAAAATAAAAATAAAATAAAAATATAGGACCAAACACACATCACGACAAGAGAGACAACACAGCACCACATACAGTAAAGAGAGACTTAAGACAACAACACAGCATGGTAGGATCACATGACAACATAGCATGATAGGAACACAAGACAAGACAGCATGGTAGGAACAGATGAAAACACAGTATGGTACGAACACCACATGACAACACAGCATGGTAGGAACACAACTTAACAACAACACAGCATGGTATGATCACATGATAACATAGCATGGGAGGAACACATGACAACACAGCATGGTAGGAACACAGCTGAACAACAACACATCATGGTAGGATCACATGACAACATAGCATGGTAGGAACACATGAAAACACAGCATGGTAGGAACACAATTTAATAACAACACATCATGGTAGGATCACATGACAACATAGCATGGTAGGAACACCACACAACAACAACACAGCATGGTAGGAACACAAGACAACACAGCATGGTAGGACCTCATGACAACACATTATGGTAGGAACACATGACAACACAGCATGGTAGGAACACATGACAACACAGCATGGTAGGAACAGATGAAAACACAGCATGGTAGGAACACATGACAACACAGTATGGTAGGACCACATGACAACACAGCATGGTAGGAACAGATGAAAACACAGCATGGTAGGAACAGATGAAAACATAGCATGGTAGGAACACATGACATCACAGCATGGTAGGAACACAACTTAACAACAACACATCATGGTAGGAACAGATGAAAACACAGCATGGTAGGAACACATGACAACACAGTATGGTAGGAACACATGACAACA
This sequence comes from Oncorhynchus nerka, assembly GCF_034236695.1. Lineage (NCBI taxonomy): Eukaryota > Metazoa > Chordata > Actinopteri > Salmoniformes > Salmonidae > Oncorhynchus > Oncorhynchus nerka. Next base: position 2,284,118 of record NC_088423.1, read on the forward strand.
CAGTATGGTAGGAACACATGACAACACAGCATGGTAGGAACAGATGAAAACACAGTATGGTAGGAACACATGACATCACAGCATGGTAGGAACACAACTTAACAACAACACAGCATGGTAGGATCAAATGACAACATAGCATTGTAGGAACAGATGAAAACACAGTATGGTAGGAACACATGACATCACAGCATGGTAGGAACACAACTTAAAACAACACAGCATGGTAGGATTACATGACAACATAGCATGGTAGGAACACAACATAACAACAACATAGCATGGTAGGAAAACACCATGAGAACTAGACTGCATGATATCAACACATGACAACACAGCATAGTAGCAACACAACATGACAGCAACATGGTAGCAAACAACATGGCAGGAACACAACATGGTAGCAGCACAAAACATGGTAGAAACATTATTGGGCAAAGACAAAAAGAGGAGCGACCCAGGGATGTGTGTGCTTTGGGGACCTTTAACAGAATGTGATTGGCAGAACGGGTGTTGTATGTTGAGGATGAGGGCTGCAGTAGGTATCTCAGATAGAATAATTAGTGAGTATCATCCTAATTCTGCTCTGCATGCATTATTTGGTGTTTTACGTTGTACACAGAGGATATTTTTGCATAATTCTGCATGCAGAGTCTCAATTTGGTCTTTGTCCCATTTTGTTAATTATTGCTTGGTTAGTGAACCCCAGACCTCACAACAATATAGGGCAGTGGGTTCTATGATTGATTCAATCATTTTTAGCAAGATCCTAATTGGTATGTCAAATTGTATGTTCCTTTAGATGGCACAGAAGGCCATTCTTGCCTTGTCTCTCAGATCGTTCACAGCTTTGTGGAAGATACCCATGGCGCTGATGTTCAGGCAAGAATGGCCTGTATGCATAGCATTTTTTTTTGTCTTACTCAGATTATTTCTGACTTGTGTCATGGGGTCACTGTATTTTAGATGTGTGTCATGCAGAAAGTAGATGTCCCAACCGACTTGCCAAAACTATAGTTTGTTAACAAGAAATGAGTTTTAATGACTCCAACCTAAGTGTATGTAAACTTCTGACTTCAACTGTATATATATATATATATATATATCACTCCCTTTTATATATGTTCCCAGAGGCATGCCTTTAATGTTTCCATGTTCTTCCCTCTGTCTATTCTAATATGTGATCCTCTGTGAATGAAGATCACATCTGGTGCAAATGCATGGTCTTTATAGGGGGGGGACCAATCGGTTGGCGAGGCAGAGATGCCCCAGTTACTTAATTTGATTACACCCAATTAGCAAAGTGGAAAAGAGGGAAAGAGAGAGAGAGAGAGAGAGAGAAGAGGGAAGAGAGAAGGAAAGGTTTTGCTTTTGTTGTTTGCGAGGCAATGCAGGCACTAGAGAATGTATGTGAAGGACTTAACGTGCTCTCTACCGACGTTGGTGTGACGCTGTTCCTATCCCTGGATAATGGGCACATTAACGAGACCATCAGACCTGACCTAGGTCAACAGAAGTGCTCTGTGCTATTGCCTTCTGTACAACAGAGGCTGATAGGTCATGGTCCATTGTCAAAGATACACTTACTGGAAATGTATTAATTCTGCATTTGTAACAACATCCCATTGTCCTGACAAGAGATGCTGGATATCTTCTCAACTTCAGCTTGCTCCACAAGTTCATGCTCCTTGGTTCAATAGTGAGGTGACGACAACATCTTTTTTTTGACCAGGAAGAATATCCATACACAGAAGTCAGCTACTGTGTGAGTTCAAGTGGTTATTGACGACACAGGTAGATATCCGTGTTCAAGTCCTTCTACAGTCAACATGAAATGTATTATACCTTGTATAACCTATGTCGGTGTTAGTGTCACCTGTCGTAGCAACCTGCTATTGTTCGTTTCTTCAGAACATGGACTTCATTTTTTATTTTCTTATATTTCACCTTTATATAACCAGGTAGGCTAGTTGAGAACAAGTTCTCATTTGCAACTGCGACCTGGCCAAGATAAAGCAAAGCAGTTCAACACATACAACAACACAGAGTTACACATGGAATAAACAAACATACAATCAATAATACAGTAGAAAAATCTATATACAGCATGTGCAAATGAGGTAGGATAAGAGAGGTAAGGCAATAAATAGGCCATGGTGGCAAAGTAATTACAATATAGCAATTAAACACTGGAATGGTAGATGTGCAGAAGATGAATTTGCAAGTAAAGATACTGGGGTGCGAAGGAGCAAGATAAATAAATAAATCAGTATGGGGATGAGGTAGATTGGATGGGCTATTTACAGATGAGCTATGTACAGGTGCAGTGATCTGTGAGATGCTCTGAAAGCTGGTGTCTCCAGCTTCAGAGATGTATGCAGTTCGTTCTAGTCATTGGCAGCAGAGAACTGGAAGGAGAGGCGACCAAAGGAAGATTTAGCTTTGGCGGTGACCAGTGACATATACCTGCTGGAGCGCGTGCTATGGGTGGGTGCTGCTATGGTGACCAGTGAGCTGAGATAAGGCGGGGTTTTAAGAGAATTGTAGATGACCTGGAGCCAGGTGGGTTTGGCGACGAGTATGAAGCGAGGGCCAGCCAACGAGAGCTTACAGGTCGCAGTGGTGGGTAGTATATGGGGCTTTGGTGACAAAACGGATGGCACTGTGATAGACTGCATACAGTTTGTTGAGTAGAGTGTTGTAGGCTATTTTGTAAACGACATCGCTGAAGTCAAGGATCGGTAGGGTGGTCAGTTTTATGAGGGTATGTTTGGCAGCATGAGTGAAGGATGCTTTGTTGCGAAATAGGAAACACCTAGGTATTTGTAGATGTCCACATATTCAAAGTCAGAACCGTCCAGAGTAGTGATGCTGGACGGGAGGGCAGGTGCAGGCAGCGAATGGTTGAAGAGCATGCATTTAGTTTTACTTACATTTAAGAGCAGTTGGAGGACACAACTATTGTTACGATCTGATATCATCATATATTGTTGTTGTTTATTGCAAGGTTAAACAATCAAAACAAACACAACCACCAGGTTGTATTGTATGTATATTTAACCCTTTTCCCTCATCTCAAATGGCCCCTTATTCCCTACATAGTGCACTACCCTATGGGCCCTGGTCATTGCTTGACTTGGAATGAAATAGGTGACGTTACTGTTTATATTTAGGTGCAGGAGCTCCACAATACTTTTGAGCTGATATTCTATAAGAGGAACAACAGCTCAAGCAGTAGAACTTTTCAGGTGCCGGAACTCAGCTTTGGTGAGCTCCTGCCCAAGTCAAGCACTGGCCCTGGTCAAAAGTAGTGCACTATATATATAAGGAAAAGGGTACCATTTTGGACACAGTAACGCATTGAGATTCCTGTGGCTGGGTGGTGAAGATGGAGAGTCTGGTGATAAACTGTAAAGGTTTATGTTGACTCTGTCGTACACATGCTAATTTGTCCAGACTTACAGGATATCACAAAAGTGAGTACACCCCTCACATTCTTGTAAATATTTGAGTATATATTTTCATGTGACAACACTGAAGAAATGACACTTTGCTACAATGTAAAGTAGTGAGTGTACAGCTTGTATAACAGTGTACATTTGCTGTCCCCTCAAAATAACTCAACACCGTCTAAACCGCTGGCAACAAAAGTGAGTTCACCCCTAAGTGAAAATGTCCAAATTGGGCCCAATTAGCCATTTTCCCTCCCCGGTGTCATGTGACTCGTTAGTGTTACAAGGTCTCAGGTGTGAATGGGGAGCAGGTGTGTTAAATTTGGTGTCATCGCTCTCACACTCCCTCATACTGACTGGTCACTGGAAGTTCTACATGGCACCTCATGGCAAAGAACTCTCTGAGGATCTGAAAAAAATGATTGTTGCTCTACATAAAGATGGCCTGGGCTATAAGAAGATTGCCAAGACCCTGAAACTGAGCTGCAGCACGGTGGCCGAGACCATACAGTTAACTGGACAGGTTCCACTCAGAACAGGCCTCGCCATGGTCGACCAAAGAAGTTGAGTGCACGTGCTCAGCGTCATATTCAGAGGTTGTCTTTGGGAAATAGACATATGAGTGCGACCAGCATTGCTGCAGAGGTTGAAGGGGTGGGGGGTCAGCCTGTCAGTGCTCAGACCATACGCCGTACACTGCATCAAATTGGTCTGCATGGCTGTCGTCCCAGAAAGAAGCCTCTTCTAAAGATGATGCACAAGAAAGCCCGCAAACAGTTTGCTGAAGACAAGCAGACTAAGGACATGGATTACTGGAACCATGTCCTGTGGTCTGATGAGACCAAGATAAACTTATTTGGTTCAGATGGTGTCAAGCGTGTGTGGCGGCAACCAGCTGAGGAGTACAAAGACAAGTGTGTCTTGCCTGCAGTCAAGCATGGTGGTGGGAATGTCATGGTCTGGGGCTGCATGAATGCTGCCGGCACTGGGGAGCTACAGTTCATTGAGGGAACCATGAATGCCAACATGTACTGTGACATACTGAAGCAGAGCATGATCCCCTCCCTTCGGAGACTGGGCCATAGGGCAGTATTCCAACGTAACGACCTCAAACACACCTCCAAGACGACCACTGCCTTGCAAAAGAAGCTGAGGGTAAAGGTGATGGACTGGCCAAGCATGTCTCCAGACCTAAACCCTATTGAGCATCTGTGGGGCATCCTCAAACAGAAGGTGGAGGAGTGCAAGGTCTCTAACATCCACCAGCTCTGTGATGTTGTCATGGAGGAGTGGAAGAGGACTCCAGTGGCAACCTGTGAAGCTCTGGTGAACTCCATGCCCAAGAGGGTTAAGGCAGTGCTGGAAAAATGGTGGCCACACAAAATATTGACACTTTGGGCCAAATTTGGACATTTTCAAAGTAAACTCACTTTTGTTGCCAGTGGTTTAGACATTAATGGCTGTGTGTTGAGTTATTTTGAAGGGACAGCAAATTTACACTGTTATACAAGCTGTACACTCACTACTTTACATTGTAGCAAAGTGTCATTTCTTCAGTGTTGTCACATGAAAAGATATACTCAAATATTTACAAAAATGTGAGGGGTGTACTCACTTTTGTGATATACTGTAAATAAGTGTGTGTGCGGGTTACACAGTGTTTTTAACAAGAGCCCTATAGACCCTGGTCAAAAGTAGTGAACTGTATAGTGTGCCATTTAGGACTGAGATATATAAAATTGTATTTTTCTACCGTTTCTGGATCACACTTGGCCAATGCTCTTTTAATTAATAATTTATACTTTTTCACCTTCTGAAAATAACTATTTTAGAGGACGGTTATTATAAGATCAAACCATCATACCAAGTATTTTAATATACATCTTCTTACTGCTCCCCCCATGTCTTTGATCATGAGGTGCTTCATGCACAGATGTAGGATCTTAATTTGAGCCTGTTTGCAACAGATTGAAAATAACCCTGCAGCATCAGAAAATCTGAATTATGATTTTGGATCATAGTTAATGTACATTTTTGTAGGGCTTGACATATCTGAGTGGAAATGGCAAACTTCAGAGGTCTTTTTAAACTGCAAATAAACTACAGGTTTAACATTTCCTGTGTTGCAGGAGAGTTATCCTGCAACAGGGTGATCAAATTAAGATCCTACATTATTTTTATTTTTTATTTCACCTTTATTTAACCAGGCAGGCCAGTTGAGAACAAGTTCTCATTTACAACTGCGACTTGGCCAAGATAAAGCAAAGCAATGCGACAAAAACAACAACACAGAGTTACAGATAAACAAACGTACAGTCAATAACACAATAGAAAAATATATGTACAGTGATATCGCCGAAGTCAAGGATCGGTCAAGGATCGGTCAAGGATCGGTAGGATAGTGAGTTTTACGAGGGTATGTTTGGCAGCATAAGTGAAGGAGGCTTTGTTGTGAAATAGGAATGCTATTCTAGATGTCATTTAATTTGGATTGGAGATGCTTATTGTGAGTCTGGAAGGAGAGTTTACAGTCTAACCAGACACCTAGGTATTTGTAGATGTCCACATATTCAAGTCATAACCGTCCAGAGTAGTGATGCTCGTCGGGCAGACGGCTGAGGGCAGCAATCAGTTGAAGAGCATGCATTTCGTTTTACTAGCATTTAAAAGCAGTTGGAGGCCACGGAAGGGGTGTTGTATGGCATTGAAGCTCGTTTGGAGGTCTGTTAACACAGTGTCCAAAGAACGAGTTACTGCAGGGGGGGCTGAGCTGTTGGCTGGGGTAGGGGTAGCCAGATGGAAAGCATGCCAGCCATAGAAAAATGCTTATTGAAATGATCGATTATCATAGATTTATTGGTGGTGACAGTGTTTCCTAGCCTCAGTACAGTGGGCAGCTGGAAGGAGGATCTCTTATTCTCCATGGACTTCACAGTGTCCCAAAACTTTTGGGAATTAGTGCTACAGGATCCACATTTCTGTCTGAAATTTCTGTTTCCTAACTGACTGAGTATATTGCTTCCTTGCTTCCCTGAAAAGTTGCATATCGCGGGGGCTATTCGATGCTAATGCAGTACGCCACAGGGTATTCAAGTCTGGAGTGAACCAAGGGCTATATCTGTTCTTAGTTCTACATTTTTTTAACGGGACATGCTTATTTTAGATGGCAATGAACACACTTTTATATAGCAACCAGGCATCATCTACTGACAAGATGAGGTCAACATCCTTCCAGGATACCCGGGCCAGGTTGATTAGAAAGGCCTGCTTGCTGAAGTGTTTTAGGGAGCTTTTGACAGTGATGTGGGGTGGTAGTTTGACCGCGGACCCATCACGCACACAGGCAATAAGGCAGTGATTGCTGAGATCCTGGTTGAAGACAGCAGAGGGATATTTAGAGGGCAAGTTAGTCAGTATGATATCTAAGAGGGTGCCTATGGTTATGGATTTAGGGTTGTACCTGGTAGGTTCCTTCATAATTTGTGTGAGATTGAGGGCATCTAGCTTAGATTGTAGGACAGCCTGGGTGTTAAGCATATCCCAGTTTAGGTCATCTAACAGTACGAACTCTGAATGTAGATGTGGGCAATCACGTATGGTGTCCAGGGCACAGCTGCGGGGTAAAAGCGGTCTATAACATGTGGCAACGGTGAGAGACTTGTTTCTGGAAAGGTGGATTTTTAAAAGTAGAAGCTCGAATTGTTTGGGAACAGACCTGTCTATTATGACAGAACTCTGTAGGCTATCTCTGCAGTAGATTGCAACTCCACCTTTTGTCAATTCTGTCTTGTCGGAAGATGTGTTAGTTAGGGGTGAACATTTCAGGATTTTTGGAGGCCTTCCTAATCCATGATTCAGTCACGGCTAGGACTTCAAGGTTGGCGTAGTGTGCTATAGCAGTGAATTAAACAAACATAGGGAGGAGGATTATAATGTTAACATGCATGAAACCAAGGCTTTTACTGTTACAGAAGTCAACAAATGAGAGCGCCTGGGGAATGGGAGTGGAGATAGGCACTGCAGGGCCTGGGTTAACCTCTGCATCACCAGAGGAATGTAGGAAGAGTAGGAGAAGGGTACGGCTAAAGGCAAAAAGAACTGGTCGTCTAGTGCTTTCGGAACAGTGAGTTTGAGGAGCATATTTCTGGGCGCGGAAGAATAGATTCAAGGCATAATGTACAGATAAGGATATGGGAGGATGTGAGTACAGTGGAACCAAACCTAGGCATTGAGTAATGATTAGAGAGGTTTTGTCTAGAGAGGTTTTGTAGAGAGGCACCAGTTAAGCCAGGTGAGGTCACCTTATGTATGGTTGGGTGGAACAAAATGGCTACCTAAGGCATATTGGGCAGGGCTGGGGGCTCTATAGTGAAATAAGACTATTCACTAACCAAAACAGAAATAGACATGGCATATTGACAGTAGCGAGAGGCATGTGTAGCCGAGTGATCATATGGTTCAATGACTAGCAATAAATGAGTCAGGGCGACAATTTAATTGTCACTACTACACTAGGCGAGCTGGAGACACGGCGATTCAGACAGCTAGCGGGCATGGGCTAGTGGATGGGCCTCCTGTGACGTCGCAACGGAAGAGTCTGTTGAAACCATGTCGGAAGGTTACGTCGGCAGACCAGTCATGATGGATTGGTGGGCCTCCGTGCCGGCAGTAAAATAAAGAGTTATTTTAGCCCAATAATTGGCTGGTGGACCTCTTTGGCTAGCCGGGAGATGTGCCTTGCTCGAGGCTAGCTTCAGGTGCTTAGATAGCACTCAGATAGCAGCTAGCACTCAGATAGCAGCTAGCTAGCTGCGATGATCCGGTGTAGAGGTTCAGAGCTTGCGGTAGGAATCCGGAGATGTGGTAGGGAAAAAGCAGTCCGATATGCTCTGGGTTGGTATCGCGCTGTGCAGACTGGCAGGATTTGACCGGGTTGAGGCTGGCTGATGTCCAAGTTAACGGTGAGGACCGCTAGCAGTGTCTAACTGACTACTAGCTAATTAGCTGGCTAGCTCCTGATGGGATTTCCGGTTCTAAAGTATAAACATAGCAGATCCGTACCACATTGGCTGAGGCGAGTTGCAGGAGTGTATTTTCAGTCCTTAGATGGAAAGTGAGATTAAAATGTATACGAAATATATACGAAGAGAACGATATATACAGTGCCTTGCGAAAGTATTCGGCCGCCTTGAACTTTGCGACCTTTTGCCACATTTCAGGCTTCAAACATAAAGATATAAAACTGTATTTTTTGTGAAGAATCAACAACAAGTGGGACACAATCATGAAGTGGAACGACATTTATTGGATATGTCAAACTTTTTTAACAAATCAAAAACTGAAAAATTGGGCGTGCAAAATTATTCAGCCCCTTTACTTTCAAGGCAGCAAACTCTCTCCAGAAGTTCAGTGAGGATCTCTGAATGATCCAATGTTGACCTAAATGACTAATGATGATAAATACAATCCACCTGTGTGTAATCAAGTCTCCGTATCAATGCACCTGCACTGTGATAGTCTCAGAGGTCCGTTAAAAGCGCAGAGAGCATCATGAAGAACAAGGAACACACCAGGCAGGTCCGAGATACTGTTGTGAAGAAGTTTAAAGCCGGATTTGGATACAAAAAGATTTCCCAAGCTTTAAACATCCCAAGGAGCACTGTGCAAGCGATAATATTGAAATGGAAGGAGTATCAGACCACTGCAAATCTACCAAGACCTGGCCGTCCCTCTAAACTTTCAGCTCATACAAGGAGAAGACTGATCAGAGATGCAGTCAAGAGGCCCATGATCACTCTGGATGAACTGCAGAGATCTACAGCTGAGGTGGGAGACTCTGTCCATAGGACAACAATCAGTCGTATATTGCACAAATCTGGCCGTTATGGAAGAGTGGCAAGAAGAAAGCCATTTCTTAAAGATATCCATAAAAAGTGTCGTTTAAAGTTTGCCACAAGCCACCTGGGAGACACACCAAACATGTGGAAGAAGGTGCTCTGGTCAGATGAAACCAAAATTGAACACTTTGGCAACAATGCAAAACGATATGTTTGGCGTAAAAGCAACACATGCCATCACCCTGAACACACCATCCCCACTGTCAAACATGGTGGTGGCAGCATCATGGTTTGGGCCTGCTTTTCTTCAGCAGGGACAGGGAAGATGGTTAAAATTGATGGGAAAATGGATGGAGCCAAATACAGGACCATTCTGGAAGAAAACCTGATGGAGTCTGCAAAAGAGCTGAGACTGGGACGGAGATTTTTCTTCCAACAAGACAATGATCCAAAACATAAAGCAAAATCTACAATGGAATGGTTCAAAAATAAACATATCCAGGTGTTAGAATGGTCAAGTCAAAGTCCAGACCTGAATCCAATCGATAATCTGTGGAAAGAACTGAAAACTGCTGTTCACAAATGCTCTCCATCCAACCTCACTGAGCTCGAGCTGTTTGCAAGGAGGAATGGGAAAAAATGTCAGTCTCTCGATGTGCAAAACTGATAGAGACATACCCCAAGCGACTTACAGCTGTAATCGCAGCAACAGGTGGCGCTACAAAGTATTAACTTAAGGGGCTGAATA